>NC_048596.1:2143449-2308449 GCF_003668045.3 Cricetulus griseus | reverse complement strand
GTTTATACCAGAGAAACAAATAGAAGCTGAACACGGGCCAAGTTTATTCACACACACAAAGCCCATGTAGCTCTTCATCAATGTAATTGCCTTTTATATTGTAGTTTAAATAATAGGCTCTATTATTTCCTTAAAATCCTAATATTCCTGGCATTTTATCACTATGTTTACAAGGTAGGTTCTTCAAAAATGTGAAGGAAAGAGAAAAGAAACCTATACAATTTTTACAACATCAAATATTACTTTGAATTTTTTTTAGCCTTAACTACTTGACATCTTCTGCCACAATCTGGTATTTCTACTCTCATAACAAAAACATAAACACTCTACATTTTTCATAGGAATTTGACTTTTTATTCAATAACATTCTTGCTCATGAAAGTAAGAGGGGAAAAAACATTCTGCAGTCTAGAGGCTTAGGCACAGCAAAGAAGAATAAGGAGGAGGAGCCCTTGTTTTCTGAACATTTTGTAAAAAGATGTCCTGTGGTTTAACCTGCTTCTTCAGACAGGGAGTAGGCTCCTGTGGGGGAGGGGATCTCTCTCAGGAAGGGAGACGTCAGAACATTTTTAAACTGCGCTGTAACCTTTAGTTTCAGAAACTCCCCCAATGCAAATTGATGGCAAGGAGATTTGTTTTCCAACTCCCTGGGTTCAGAAGAAGAATATACAACGAGGGCCGTTTACATCTGTTAAACGGAGGGCATCGTTTCCAAATCCAAAAAGTCAGGTCACACGATAGAAAACAAAACTAATTCCAACGTATGAATTTATTTGCCCCTTTTGTTCTGATTTTATTATATTTACGTGAGTATGTGTGTGTGTGTGCAACCACAGTGCACTGTGGAGGTCAGATGACAACTTGCTGGAGCTGGTTCTCTCCCTCTGCCTTGTAGGTCCTGCAGATTGAACTCAGGTCTTTGGGCTTGGAGCAAGCGCCTTTTATCCACTGAGCAATGTGGCCTGGCCTTATTCATCCCTTACAAAGAATACAGGTTTTAATATTTGGGTCTTTTCTCATACTATGACTGCGGGACACTATGATATTTCTTTTTTTTTTTTTTGTATGAACCAATGTTTAACAAAGAAAAACCAAGACCCACAGGGCACAGTGACATAACCCTTCAACTGCAGCACTCAGGAGGCAGATACAGGCAGATCTCTGGGTTTGAGGCCAGTGTGGTCTATACAGTAAGTTCCAGGACAGCTAGGGAGAGCCTGTCTCAGGAAAACAACAACAATAACAACAAACACAACAAAAGAAGGAAGGGAGGGAGGGAGGGAGGGAGGGAGGGAGGGAGGAGGAGGGAGGGAGATAAATAAGAAAGGGGCCCTAAGACTGTAGCAGTGCTTTAGAAACAAACAAAAATTCATAATAAAATACTCATCACCAGTAAATTTATAGCAATACAAAGACTAACAGCAGCTTCATTGTAAGTGAGCAATAAGGACTGGACCGTGGATGTGGGAGGGGCTCATGCTACTGTCTATCTTCTAATTTTTCTAATAAGGAAAACCTTTAAAGGCTGGGCATGTAGATCCATGGATAGAGAGATGGCCCATCGCACAGGAAGCCCTGGACCCCATCTCCAGCTTCTATCAATGGGCATGCTGGGGGACCTGGTACATGACGTTAATTCTGTCTCTTATGAGGTGGAGGCAGAAAGATCAGGAGGTCATTATCTGCTACAAGGAGTTCAAGGTCAGATTAAGATACATGAGACCCCCGTCTCAAAAAAATAAAATGAAATTCAATAAAATTAAGACTTCAGGAATGCATGTGTATAAGAAAAGTCTATTGGCTAATTTCCAACAGTCTAGTTGAATTAGCAAAGTTTGTGTCTCTTCATCTATGACTTCAAAATACCTCAGTCTTACATATATAGGCACCAGAGAACACATCACATTGTAGGGTTTCGGGGTCCACTAAAATTTTTTTTGTCTTCTACAAAACATGTGCTTTATTAAAACAGGATTTTATTATTTTTTCTTTTACAAAGCCCTGGAATTTGCTCTGTAGACCTCTTGTCTCTGCTTGTGAATGATGAAATCACAGGCATGCACCACCACACACAGTGGTAAAACATAGGTTTCAGTTCACGTATGTCTGGTTCTCTTGCACTTAGAATAACACGTACAAAGTAAGTCCTTAGGTTTGGAAAGCTGAAGATGTGTACCAGGTCTGCTACAGAACTGCTTATTGGTCACTGAACCTGGCTTTGTCTAGCCTCATCCTAAGATGTATGTTCTCATGAGTTCTCATAAACACTCCTACAAAGTAGATGCTGCCCTAGCATTTTATCTGAGAACCCAGAGAGGTAAAGTAACCCTTTCCGAGTGCAGCTCTGATGATACGGCCCAGATAAACCCATTTGAGGACACCGGTTTTCCATGGTCCTTTTAAAGCTTGCTACAGTTGAGGCTGTCAGCCCCAAAGATCTTGTTGCTTCAGCAAGTCCTTTCCATGCTCCACCTCTCACAATAGGGCAACACACAGGCTCTTTGAAGCACAGGCCCTGAACACAACACTCTTTTCTTCAATACCAGATTGTTTAAAAGATTCTTGTGGTTGCTGCTGCTGTTAGCAATGGAGCTTTGCTGTTGGTGATGATGTTGTTCCATTTTGTTTTGTTTTTTAGATAGGATCTCAAACTCACTGTGTAGCCAAAGATGAACTTAAGCTTCTGATGCAGCTGCTTCCACTGCCTGAATGCTTGGATTATACATATGCACAGCACACCTGAGTCATACGGTTCTCAGGATCAAACCCAGGGTCTCTCACATACAAGCCAAGTCTTCTCCCAAATGGTTTGGCTCCCAGACAGGCTCTCATGTGGCACAAAAAGAACCAAGCAGGGACTCGGGCAGGAAAACCCGTGCATCCTTAATCATAACCCAGGGTCTACCACTGGAGCCTCAAGCACATGAAGGAACTTTACTATGGGCACACAGCTTCCCTCTGTGTGTGGAGAAACTCAGAGATGGGCTAAGGGAGCGCTGGCAGAGGGCCAAGGATGGCGTGGAGCCATGGCCAGAGTTACATTTACAATAGGAAAGGAAAGCCAAGCTAGTTTCAGCAAGGCCTGAGCTTCGGTCGGCAGATCTTCCCACATTTTGAGAGGTCGACCTATGGGTAAGCATGATGGGGATTCAGAGTTGCCACAGAGCCGCAGAAGTGCCACGTTCTCGGGGTTTACAACAGGACTTGACCTGGCAGCCTGCTGGCTTCAGAGGCTGGATGGCCATGGCAACAAGGAGCATTTATTGAGTGCTTACTGAATCCTAGCTCACAGGGGTGAATTCTTTTCTTTTCTTGTTTGTTTGTTATATTTTTTGAGACAGGGTTTCTCTATGTAGACCTGGTTTGGTTGCCCTGGATGGCCTCTGCCTCCCTAGTGCTGGGATTAAAGATGTGGTCCACCACCACCCAGGGTAAGTTCTTTTATTCATATTTTCTCATATTAACCTCAAACAGCCTAAAGAAGCAAGGCAATTCACCCCAAATTTACTAATAAAGAAAGTTGTTCAAGCTACATGGGCTCATGCCTGATAGAGCCACAACAATGCTCTCTTCCAGAACTCATGAACTATTTAGCTCAAATTAAGCTTTATTTTTTTTGGGGGGGGGTTCGAGACAGGGTTTCTCTGTGTAGCTTTGGAGCCTATCCTGGCACTGCTCTGTAGACCAGGCTGGCCTCAAATTCACAGAGATCCTCCTGCCTCTGCCTCCCGAGTGCTGGGATTAAAGGAGTGTGCCACCAATACCCAACCTCAAATTCAGCTTTTAAAGAATAAAATTCTCTTTCTTTTGTTCTGAGGTAGAGTCTTGAAATAGGATGCCTTCAAACTCTTACCAAATACCCAAGGATGATCTTGAAGTTCTAGTCCTCCAAGTGCTGGGATTGCAGGCATATACCACCATGCCTAGTTTTTACATGGCACTAGAGAACCAGACCTACAACTGAGCATCTTAGGCAAACACTCTACTTGCCTAGAATGAGATACTGAGATATATCCCTAGCCCTCAGAAATAAAACTTCACTATTCCCATTCTCTTTCTTTAAGACTGAGTAAAGAATTCACATCTGGCTGAGTGGTGGTGGCACATGCCTTTGATGTCAGTGCTTGGGAAGAAGAGGCAGGAAGATCACATTTGGGGCCAGCAGGATGGTTAGAGGAGCTTGCCACCCATCTTGATGACCTGAGTTTGATCACAAGACCCCACAGGGTAGAGAGAACTGACACCCGCAGGTTGCCCTCTGACCTCCATAAGTGTACACTCACAATTCGTGTACAAAAAAAAAAAAGAATATTCTTTAAAGAATTCACATTCTGACTTCCTGCCATTCGGACTTTAACCAACCAGGCTTAATGAAAGTTAAAATTAAACACATCCAACAATAGCGACCATTGTGTTAGCATTTCAATGAATCCTTTCAGGTCCTCCTCTGAGTTCTTATTGAATGATCAGCATATTTAGAGGAAAAGCCACTCTTGAAGGGGCATGGTAGGTGAAAGCAACGTGGGAAAGTTGTTTTCATTCTTACTGAACACAGGAGGCAAATCCCTACCACCTCCCTGTATTAAAACACGCTGTGGTAAACGGAACCGTAAGAAACCTGAACAAGTCCACTGCACACAGCACACAGCTCCACCAACACTAACTAGCCACAGTATCTGTGGGCTTGCTCTTTCTAAGTACATTCATTTGGATGCCATCAGTCCTACACGAGAGGATGAGGACATTTAATGCAACTGCTATTCATACATCCACAGACAAGCGGCATTTCTGTCACAGTCTCTTGTCTTCCACAGACAGTAATACCCACAAGATTGCCCTGTGATGGTCTTTGTGGTAGTCAGATGATGAAATAAACTGACTGCTAGAGTTTAACTATGTCGTCTTATAGTTGCTTCATTTTTGAGAAGGGTAAAATGTCTTCTTGAGCAATGACTTTGTCAATACCTGCTGCCTGGCTTCAGAATTTCTGCAGAATGATCTAGAGAGGTCCAGCTTGCAAGAGAGAGGATTATTTTCTTCCAATGTCCAGTTCTTTGACCAGGACATATTCCCGTATGACACTTTTGGATCTAACCAGCTATGTTTGGAACTTAGCAGATAAATAACAGATTCATGTCACATTAAAAAAAATAATGGTAAAAAATTTGGAAGAAAATTACTATTTCTTTTCTAAGGACACAACTTAGTGAGAGTGATTTCGAACATTCCACCTCCTGAAAAAACGGTAATTATTCTTTTCTCTTAACCATTTTGCTGAAGTCCAAGTGATGTATAAGTAGTTTGTATAATTAATATACACAGTTCGATCAGTGGGGGATAAACATTCCTTCGTGAAACCATTGCCACCGTGGAGACCACAGACATACTCATTGCCTCCAAAAGTCTCCATCCACGGATTGATTGGTGATAGGAACTGATTGATTTGAAGTGCTGGGACTCACACCAGACCCTCCTCACACGTGCTAGGCAGGGTCTATACTATCCAACTGCATCTCTATCCTGTATTTAGAACACTTGAAACAAGATCTCTCCTGTTAGAGTGCATTGATAAATATGCAATGAAGTTTGGTAGCTATACCCAAGTCTGCATAAATCCCTGGCACAATTCCTTTTCCTTGAACTAATCTAAGAAACTAATCAGATTTTATTAACACATGAGTAATCTGCCAGGTGTTTTTGATAGTACTTTTAAAAAAACAGAAACAATCCTTAGGGTGGTGGTGGCGCACACCTTTAATCCCAGCGCTCGGGAGGTGGAGGCAGGCGGATCTCTATGAGTTCGAGGCCAGCCTGGTCTATGAGAGCTGGTTCCAGGGCAGGCTCCAAAGCCACACAGAGAAACCCTGCCTCGGGGAAAAAAAAAAAAAAAAGACAAAACAAAACAAAACAAAACCCCAGAAACAATCATCAAGGCGGTGGTAGCACACGCCTTTTATCCTAGCACTCAGGAGGCAGAGGCAAGCACATGAGCCAACTTGGTCTACAAAGCAAGTTCCAGAATAGCCAGGGTTGTCACACAGGGAAACTGTCGAGAAACCCCGCCCCCCCCAAATAGAAACAGTGATAGAGAACAAAGTCATAGCCCCATATTACTATATAGATGATCTATTATATATAGTCACTAATAATGCGTGTAAGACAGCTGCCCAAAACTGGGCAGGGTCCAATAATAACAAATCACGACATATCTGCATAACACACTACAGTCTAATGAAAATTAATTACAGCTATGTATAGCAATATAACTGTAAGACAAATGATACATTAAGCACCAAAAAATGCATCATATAGTTACATTGTACATATTATTTCATGATCCATGGCATAAACAAAAATATAAGACTATGACAAGGGTTGGTTGGCCCTTAGACAACAGGGAAGGGTAGAGGACTTTACAATGTTATGTGTGTATTATATACTACAGACTAAAAAAAGACAATGATTAGAACTGACCTATATTTCTAGTGACACACAAAGATACACTGTTTACTAAAAAAAGGCTATAAAATGGGATCTAATATATGCACTTTCTATAGAAACACATATTTCAGAAAGGAAAGGCCACATAGGATAGAAAATAAAATACTGACTTTGGCTTTTCTCAAGAAGTCCAAGTAACAAATGAATTTTGATTTACTTTGATTTTTCCCATAGAGACCTTTTCTTGCCATGACCTTAAATTTTTAGAAGACATTGATAGAATAATAATGTTTCTTCCATTGCTTTGGCTCTTTTATTCCCAAATGGTACAGTTTTTCTCTTGATAATATGACCAGCACACCTTCAGTCAACTCGGTGTTGATCTGCTCATGCAATCCCCAAAGCCAAGTGATTATCATGCACTAGAAAGGCTTACATACTTTTCTGAAACTCTTCCAGTTTTTTAACAGCTTCATCTCGTTCTTGCCTAATTTTGTCACACTGAAATTAAAAAGAGAGAGAAATGTTAAATTCATCTGATAAAATTTAACCGTGACAAGGCGAGAAGCAAAAATAAATTTACACACAGCAGTTCTTTTTTCTTTTCCTTTTTCCCCAGACACAATAACTTTGGGGGCTGGAGAAACAGCTCAGCAGCTGAGAGAGCAGACTGCTCTTACAGAGGACCCCAGTTCAGTTCCCAGGACCCATGCCACGCAGCTCCAGGGGGACCTGGTGGCCTCTTCTGGCCTCCCAGAGTACTGTATTAGGGTACACTTACACTCACTTAGACAAACACATAATTAAAAATAAAATGAACTTTAAAAAAATCTTTCCACCGTCCCAGTACTACAGGTGTTGGTTGGTACAACTCATGGAGCAAGAGATGCACGCATTTTACCCAGCTGAGTTTCTAGGACTTTCTAAGATAACTAGTCATTCATAGCTCATGATCTCCTTGGTAAGAGACCAACTGACTATCCTTTGAGTTAAAATGAATTCCTCCTTTAAGAGACTACATATGGCCTGACCCACAAAAGAACCACTGAGCTGTCAGAGCCCGTCTTGGGGTAGGGAGATGGCCCAGTGTTAGGTAAGAGTGCTGGCTAGGCAAGTTTGAGGAGGATCTGAGTTCAAATTCTCAGCATCTACGCAAAGCTGGGCATGGGAGGATGGAGACAGTAGACTTTGGGAGATCTGGGGGAGAGTGACAGAGCATGACATCGGATACTCTCCCCTCCTCCATGTGGGCATGTAGGCACCTGCACACTCGTATGCTACACACACACACACACACACACACACACGCAGGCGCGCGTGCCTCTGCGGGATACACCCACAAAGGGGACACCACACTTGTAACAGGTGCACAGGGCTGAGTCAGTAAAGCTAGCCATCAGAATCTAGCGAGCCCTCTCTCCCCATGCATGAGTCAGGCTGGACCAAAGATTCTTTCCATCAGAAGACATGCTGCCCGGGGTTTCCTCTGGGAATCCATCCTCTGTAAAACACAAACAACCTGCCTCACAGAGTTCCTAGCTCCAGTTTACAGACACACCTCACTTGTTATTGTTGTCGTCGTCTATGTATTGAAAGTTCTCTTCAGAGAGCTGGATTCTTGAATCAGTTTTTCACACCTGAATGAGCAACAACAGACCATACAACCAGTAGCCATGACACTGCCGGGCAGCTGCTTCTGGAATGTTCCTCTTACTTTCTATACCTGTCTCCTCCCCACCAGATTATTGCCAGGCTGCCCACCCGACTCCAATAATGCACAACAGAAGACACAAATAGAACCCAAGTTTTTGACAAAATCAGGGGACTCCAGTCATGGTCAACTAGGGGTGCATGGCTGATGTTTATTTGCTCATTGAGTCTCCATTTTGCCATCTATCCTTTCTGCAAGTACAAGGTCCTCGGAGGAAGATTCTTCATCGCGAGACAGTGCTCCAGGGTGGTGCAATAACTTCAAGTTATTTGAGTCTCTCATTGTTTCTCTCGAAATTTCATTTAAAGAAATTAAAGGTGTACCCAGCTCCCACTTATGCGCCCAGTTTTCAGCGAAACTTGACGAGAATGTAAACAGGGACTGGGGCTCAGCACTCTACCTAGGCAGACTGGAAAAGACCTTCACACAATAACCACCAACAAGTCTCCCATTTCCTGGTCAGAAATAATGTGTGGCCCTCATAGGCAGGCCGTTTCCAGCTATCCAGAGGGAAGACTTGATGCCGATGCTCAGTGCTCTTAAGACCCAGGTGGACACTCTAATTAATAACAGATCTCAGTCCAGGGTGCAAGGAAAGGATTCTAGGGAGTCCAGCACACACTAACCTCTAGTTGTCGACACAGCCACATGCTGTCTCCCAACCCCAGCTGTGCTCTCTCGGGGTCTTCGTGTTGCTTTGCTTTCTATTTTCTGCAACCGCATTATGATAGAACTGGCAGCCACTGAATTTACCATCTGCTATGTTGAAAGGCTGAAAGGGTGGGAGGGGTTACACACGAGGCAAACGCAGCTCACTGATTCCCCACCAGAACTGATGGAAATATGAGTACACTCCTGTACCAAGCAAGAACTCAAATGCCCACTTACAACACCATCCCAGGGGAAGTCAGACACATCCTGCAACCTTTCTCTCCATCTACCAACAAAGAGACATTACAGAGAACACAGGCCCTGCAGCAGGGTTTCCTCTTTGTGCCACAGAGACGGCCCATATCCATCCTACCCTCTCCTCTGCCCTGCTCATGCAGCTGTACCATCTGTAAAGTCTTTTTTTGTGCTGAGAATTGCTTGTGGAAACTTTGTAATAGCAACAGATGTTCTTTGGACGACATCACTCAACAATTCTCTATAGCTCAAGGCTGGAGCTAAACCCGGCAGCCTGCATGCTGGTTGCTTTAAGCAAACTGAATAGTGTTCTGGCCAGTCTGCAGATGCTGCCTGGCCTCTTTAGAGAATGGCAGATTGACTGGAGGTTGGTCTTGGTGGTTTCGAAGGCCCTTTGTGTGAGAAACCTAGGCGATTTTCCAGATCTCATCATTAAGTTCATCTCAGCCCGTGAAAGCTCACCTGGTTTGTGGAACCAGATCAGGATCTGAGAACACTGGGCTGCAGCGCAATGTCCTTCCAGCGTGAACTGGCACCTTCCCCACTCCCCGGCTACCTATCCGCCAACACTGTCAACTTAAATGTCTCTCTATCTGGGTTCAGTAGAAACTCTGAACTTCCATAGACAAGATTTACAATCTGCTGAATCTGTGACTTATGCAATAAAAGCCTCAACATTCCAAATTGTATCTGACTTCCACTAATGTCTTATCATCTGGGCACACACATGCAACACAACAGTCAGCTAGTAGAAAGGACAGTTTGGAGCCCACACACTGTCTCCACACACCTCGGGGATAGAAGACATCAGATGACCATCCACTGACGTGGAATTGTGAGCATTTATCTCCTGGAACCACTTGACAAAACTAGCGCCAGGCTCTGTGCTCAACCCTGACAGGGGCCTGGTGGGGAACATCGTAGATTCCATAGTTTCACAAAAGTTAGGACCCACCAACAAAAACCAACAATGAGAAGAGCAGGGTATAAGGACCAAGGACATGGGCTACAAGACAAGAAGACTGCAGACTTGTAGAGACAGAACTCGGCAGTTATACTGCCAGAAGTTAGGTTTTTCAGAAGCTCATTCCTCTTATATCCCAAGTCATGCTATTTTAAAATGGAAACTTATAGCATCAGAACCAGACGTCGGTGCCTGTTTTAGAATCTTCGGTGGGGGTAGTGAGAGGACCATCAAGTCTATTGTTATAACTAGGTAAGTCTGGCTTCTCTGGCCTGTGCTTTCTGGACATGTGCAAGGTTATCCTTCAGTACGTTCAATCATCCCACCACATGGAATTCCTTTTGCTCCATTCCTCTTTTGGAGTTCTTTTTCTTCTGATTCAAAGTTCTTTCCCTCCAATTTTCACAGGAGATAAAAGAGGAGTGGCTGCCCCCCACCCAAGCTGTCGTGCAGCAGTCTCCAAAGTCGAGGTATTGTGTGTGAGATGGAAACACATGTCATCAGAACTGAGACCCTCGCTCTTTGTTTCTGGATAGATTGCTGTTAATGAGAGACTCATTTTCACTTTCAAACTGCTAAGTAATTACTTTTTCTCTGGCACAACCACTTGCCACTCCATCTCAAAGAAGCCTCGTGTATGTGGATGTATTATGCATGAAGTTACCATAATGGATGCAGATCTTGCTCTTTAGAGTGGCTTCTTTATTGATTTTTTTTTTAAAAAAATAATATACTTGGGACCTTCACCTCTGAATATTACACGAGAGGATGGGATTGTAACAATAGACAACCGAGCCAAGATGCAAACACGATCATATATCTTGCTTCTTGAAGCAAGTCTCGGAAGTGTCTGCCTGGCTCTCTTTTCATTCATTGTTCCTGGCAGGCTGACAGAACTGTCTGATGCACTGTGACAGTAGCTCACCCAAACGACTTCTAATCAGCCACTTAAACATTTATGCATTTCAAAACTCAATCTCCGAACATAATATTAAACATAAATACTATTTAACGGTAGACATTCTTCTATTATACAGATTTCCTTCTCTCTCTCTCTCTCTCTCTCTCTCTCTCTCTCTCTCTCTCTCTCTCACACACACACACACACACACACACACACACACACACACACACACCACCAACTCCCTGAGAAATATGAATGCTATTCCATTCAAAGCTCAATGAGGCTCCCCACCTCCCCCTGCCCCATAGGAAAGGGAAAGAAAAAATAAAAAAACAACCCTAATCAGTTATGACAAAGATTTCGAGCAAGTTACAAGAGACGGTCCTTCGAGAGCGGCGGTGTGACTAACATTTTAATGTGCTGATGGGCACACTCTGAAGAAGCATGTTTTGTTCACCTGATCCCAAAATACAGCCCATCTATTTTTGCACGCCCCACTTGCAGATTTGGAAGATTTTGTTAACACCAATGTGATAGGTCCTCTGCCTTTTCCCCGCACACTGCTAGCTTTCGATGCCATTTGGAAAACGGGCAAAAATAATGGGAAAAGAAAGAGGCCATTTCAGAGTCCCCGCTTATCCTCAGGCCCAAAGACCAGAGGACACTCACGAACAGTCTTGGGGATTTTGTGTTTTACTAGAACCCACAAGACATGCTTCTTTCCTGTTTAACACCGAGATAATAATAAATTCTCTTGATGGATTTGACAAGCACAAAGAAATAGACAGATGGCTTCTTACAAAAAAAACACAATTCTATGTGTAAGAGAGCTAGAGGAAGGAGGCTTAGAGACAAATGACATTTAAATCTGTTTATTAAAAGAGACTAAAAGTTTGTGCATGGGAAAAAGCAGAGGTCATGTCCGTTTGTCTTTTTCGTCCCACCCAAGCTGTAGAGAGTTACACAATAATGGCAATATCACAGCTATTTGTCAGCCCGTCTAGGGCCCCTCACTAGTGGTTCTACTAAAAAGCAGAGCCTCATCTATTTTCCTTTATGTTTTGGTGACCAGAAGGCATTCGGCCAAAGGGTCTTCTTCCATCGCTTTCCTTACAAACTCAAACAGATTCTGATTCCATCTGCAAAGACTTATATAAAACCCACAAAATGGCCACACCCGTTTTTAGGGTGGGCGAAAGGGCTACAAAGAAAGAAAACAGTTAAAATACTAGTCCAGAATTGCGGAGATGGCTCAGCAGGGTGGAGCAATTTTCCTCTTAGCCTGATGACCTGAGATAGATCCGTGCCCAAATGGTAGAAGGAGAGCCCCAGCTGACCCCAGCAAGGTGTCCTCTGACCTCTACCCAAGTGCTGTGGCACACACACTCATAATCACACACACACACACCAAATAAATAAATAATAAATAAAGCAACAAGAACCATTGGTCCACCCTTAAACCTTTTAGTCCTATTCTTTGAGTGCACAGTGCCAGGTTTAACATGTCTACACATACATATTTTTCTAATAAAGGATTAATTTGATACTTAAATTTCAGTTTTTTCAATACAGAGTAATTAATTGATGGTATAGTCATGACCCAGAAAAAGTATTGGGTCTGATATTTTGCTGTGGAAAATTCATACATTTGCATTAAAAAAACATGGCTAGAGAGATGCTCAGTCAGGAAAGTGCTTGCTGCCCAAATATGAGGACCGGAGTTTTATCCCCAGAACCCAGATTTAAAAAACAAACAAACAAAATCTGGGCATGGTGGCACACATCTGTGACTCCAGAGCTGAAGAGGCAGAGCTTAGTGGATGCCTGGGGCTTGCTGGCCTACTAGCCTAGATAGCTTGGTGAAGTTCAAAACCAACGAGAGAACGTCTCAAACAAAAAAAATGGATAGTACCAGATGAATGACACCTGAGGTTGCCCTCTGACCTCCTCACACATGCATGTGAAAATGCCTACTTCCAGGTACACACACACACACACACACACACACACACACACACACACACACACACACACACTTATTAAAATAAAACTAAGAACTTTGTAGAAAGAATCAATATACTCAAGTTTACTTGTTTATAATAATAAAAAAAAAAAAGCATGGAGGGCATAAGACCCAGGTTTAGATCCAGACTCTGTCACTAATTACTGGTAGGTTCTCAGGAAACTCACTATATCTCAAGTCCTTATGTTTGCTTGTATAAAATGAAGCTAAAACAGTCTGAACCACTTTGTCATGGAGATAAGAGGGCACAGATATCCCATAATAGTCTCTAAATACAGAGACGAGCTCCTGCCTATCTGCAGAACCTACATCCACAGGGACACTGCAGCAGGCATGAGAGGGTCCTATCTGGAGGAGCCAGATCTGTTGTGTCTCCCCGGCACTGTCTCTGGCCTGGTGACCAAGACACATAAACTTGTAGAGACAGAGTCGGGAGTAATACCTCACCGGGTTCTTTTCCCCCTTCCTCTATTTTGCCAAATTTCCCTACATTGAACCAGCTATGACAAAAAGGAACTCTTCCAATGACTGTCCACAATGGGTTCAATTTAACTCGAGGCCCGGGCCCCACAGAGGAAAGATGGCCGCCTGTATTTGTTGATGTAGACAGGATAAAGCCCAGGCAGTCAGACACAAGAAAGTGCTTTCCCAGAAAAAAACAGTGTCCTCCATTTGCCGCCTCCGGAACTAAAGCTGCTTTTACTCATTCTATGTCGTATAAAAGGCTTTTATTATATGCTTCTCTCCTTTGTGACAACCCCCACCTTGGGGGGGAAAAGAAACTGCAGTAATAAGCAAGCCGGTCTTTTAATAGAAGGTAAACAGAGTGGGGTAGACCTAAAACCACTCACTCTCCTTTGTTTTTACACACACACCCAGCATTCCATATTGCTTTCATTTCTTTTCTTCTCATTTCTGTTAATAGTTATTTTTAAAGAATTAGGACAGAAACAGGTCAATAACGCCTACAGATGCTGCTAATGTGTCAGGCCATCTTCTGGGCTCGGAGAAGAAGTAAACAGTTTACTGGCCGAGGTCATTTCCAGTCCTCCTTTTAACCAACCTATAATCCCATGTGCACAACAGACAGATCGCTGCAAACCCCACACAAGAAAGTGGCTCTGAGTTAAACAACTATGGCCACGCCAACAGGGAGAGCAGGTGTTTACAGAACCACTTTTTTTTTTAAGGGTATTTCCAGGTCTATAGATAATCATGGATTAAGAAACAGAAAAGAAAACAGAACCTGCCGTCTCCTCCCTCTTCTGTTGCACGGTTTCCATTCTCTTCCTTTCTCTGCCACATGGAGACGTGCAAGCATTCTATCTCCCCCCATCCTCGCTTACTTAATCATGCTTTTCACTTATTATGTGTGTGTGATGCATGTGTGTACAACACATATATGTGCAAATGCAAGCATGTGCCATGGTGGGGATCAGAAGACAACTTTGGGGAACGGGTCCTTACCTTCTACCATGGATTCTGGGTGATCAAACTCAGTGTTTTAACCTGCTGAGCCATCCTGCTTGCTCACCTCACGTTTTTAGATGAGGTTAAACCATACTCCTGCATGAACCCCTGCAACTGCTTCATCTTCATCCCCTCTGTGCTGTCCCAAAAGCATACACAATGTAGACTCCATTGACCTCCCCCTGGAGCTGAAGTCTGATCAAAGGGCAGCAAACTGCCCACCACGAACATCCCGAGGAAACTCACTTTAAAACCGTGAGATGCCATTGACCAGGGTCTAAACACCCCTCCTCTTGACTACTTTACATCCCTGGGACTTTTGTGTTTGGGGGGTTATGGCGACAGAACTAAAAATCTTCTTTTCGAACTATTATCCACGGCCTTCTTGCCTTAGAAGATGTGTATACCAGTTCCTTTTTAGCATGGGCTTTTTAAAATAACCCTCGTCTACCATTCCCTCAGTGGCCTAAGAGAGGAAAGGAACCAGGATTTCAGAGACCACCTAAGATGAATTTACAAAGGCACAAATTGGGACCAGAGAGATAGTGCAGTGCTTGAAACCCTTGCTGCTCTTCCAGAGGACCCCAGTTCAGTTCCCAGGACTCACACTGGTGTCTTACAAACACTAGAAGTCCTGGATGGCCTCTTGGGCACCTGCACTCACATGCACATACCCACATAGATAACGATATATGATCACAATAAAATAAATACTGTAAAAAGCAGGAGAGCCTTAAAAACTAAATTTAAAATAATGATTTTTAAAGGCAGATATAATTGATTCTGAGCTAAAGCACTTGCCATTACTACCACTAGTCAAACTATGCCCAGGCAGCCAGTAGATTTAATGACTAAGAAAGTCTAATGATTCTTTTTTTCTTTTCTTTTTTTTCTTTCCCCAAGACAAGGCTTCTCTTAGGCTTTGGAGGCTGTCCTGGAACTTGCTCTGGAGACCAGGCTGGCCTTGAGCTCAGAGATCTGCCTGCCTCTGCCTCCTGATTTCTGGGATTAAAGGCCTGCGCCACCACTGCTCAGCCTCTAATATGATTAAGAGCTCAATAAATTAAGTCCAACATGCTACAGATTTTTATAACTAGTTAGCTGCCTACTGAGTGTTGTTATAGCCCTTGTTCAAAAATTAGGAAGATAAGGTGTCATCATTTCATTCTTACTTCAAAACACTTCAGACTACTTTATTTATTTTCTGCCTGGGATACATTTTCAAAAATACTTTGACTATCTGATTTGATAAAAGTACTTTATTTAGTGATTATAATTAAAAGACCATATTTACCTTTTAAATTTATATGTAACTTTCATTTTTGTTTTAAAACAAATGCATAGCCCATGTTTTCTTCTATTTTTTGTTTTCTATTTAGCCCCTCCATTTTTCTTATTTTTCCCCTTGGTTGGCAGGAAGAAAAAAAATACACGTGTACATACAAGCATGTGCTTTCTGATACAGGAACTCAATTTGTAGCCCAGGCTAGCTTCAAACTCCTGGCAATCCTCCTGCCATAGCCTCTCAAGTGGTAGGATTACAGACCTGAAGCTCTCTTATACATCAAACACTCACAGACCGTAAGTAAACATTTTTAGAGACAAAAAGGACACAGATTACAAGAGCAAACAGAATTCATTTATTTCATAGTTCAAAAGAAAACTTCCATATCCTGTGAAAATATTCATCACACTTCCCCTGTACTCACACTGGGGTTTTTCAACTTCTCCTTTATTATTCACACAGACAGCAGAAGCAAACACACAAAAGGTGTGTAGAGATAGCTGACTAAATACCAAAGCCTACGTCCCTCCAGGACCCAACAAGTCTGGGACCTAGAAGCAAATGTCTCCAGTGTCCATCACCAGTGTCCCAAGTGTGACCACTAGGAGAAAAGCACAGTTCTTGAGGACTTGTGTGGCCTGGCCTGGTGCCTTGCTACACATTTAACTGCATTTTTAATCTCTCAGGGCTGTGCCTACTGTGGCATGCCTGCTATTCTTACCATCAGGAGCCTGGAGTTGATATTAGCTTGAACCACACATGCAAGAGAAAAGAAAAGAAAAGAAAAGAAAAGAAAAGAAAAGAAAAGAAAAGAAAAACAAAACAA
Organism: Cricetulus griseus; assembly: GCF_003668045.3. Lineage (NCBI taxonomy): Eukaryota > Metazoa > Chordata > Mammalia > Rodentia > Cricetidae > Cricetulus > Cricetulus griseus. The sequence continues at coordinate 2,291,919 of NC_048596.1, read as the reverse complement.
TAAAACCTCTCTCATTCACATTTAACTGAAATTGGTGACTGAACAATGCATTATGCTGCCTAGGCGTTCAGGCTTGTAAGAAAAGGGAGGGGTACAGTACGAACCTTCTCCTTTGTTTTCTGGTTCTCTGCCCGAAGGTCTTCATATTCGCCTATTGCTAAAAGAGAAAAGGAAAGAAAGTGACATTACAACTCTTTCCGAAATTCACTGTGGGAAAACCTGCAAACTCAGCTGACCCCAGTAACTCTTCACAAAGTTCAGCAGAGTGGAGAGACCACCAAAGGGCTTTTGCTTTCCAGTCTTTGCAGATGTGAGCCCACCACACTGAACTTTAGTTCTCCCTGAGTCATCAGGAAGACCGGCCTGACAAAAGGGGCCTTGAAAGATTGTCTTCTGTGATCCCAGGACTTGCCTTGTGAGAGCACTCAGGCCCCGGCTGCCCCTCCCAACACTTTCCACCTGGGTGCCAAAATCAGATAGAAATTAAAGTAGGCTTGCACACTCAACATGATGTCATTTTTTTTTGTCTACTTTATTCAGAGCTGAAGGTTTATGGGATGGACACTGGACTGAGAATATCTGTTTCCAAGCAAGACAGGCAGTGGCCGTGCCATAACCAGGAACTGGCCACCTTCATTTCACTAAGGTGGGAATGCAGACTCCCAGATAGTGGGGAAGTGCTCACAAAGAAACATGAACCCCCAAATTCTTACTTTAGTAAAAATGCCATTTTTAGTCCTCCTTGAAGTTGAGCTATGTAGTTTGGAACAATGGCCTAAGATGACAAAGAGGCAGAGCTTCTGAGGCCAGAGTAGTTTACCAGCCCTTGGACAAGACTGTCACTGAGACCTAGGGAAAGAGGGCTGCCATGTTCACCTTTGTAGAAATTTTAATTGGGATTTATCTAAGAGTAGTTCAGTGTTCTTTTTTTGTTGTTTTGGTTTGGTTTTGTTTTTTAGTTTTTGGTTTTTGTTTTCAAGACAGGGTTTCTCTGTGTAGCTTTGGAGCCTATCCTGGCGCTCGCTCTGGGCTCAGTGTTCTTAATAAAAAGAAAAAAAGTTTACTGCTCCTATTAATAATCTGAAGACAGAAGTAAAAGCCTGAGACCAGTAACTTGGATGGCATTACAGATGGGAAGCGTGCATAATGACACATGCCTGTAATTCCAGCATTAGGAAGACTGAGGCAGGAGAACCCACCCTGGCCTCAACAACCCTGTCTCAACCTTCCCTCCCACCTAAAAAAGAACATCCATATAACCTGAGTTGCCACGGACCACCCCAGCCGGGTATGGGGGTCCCTGGGATGAAGGTCCTTGGGTAAGGATTCAGCAGTGACAAACAGAAACAAACACAGAGGCAGTTTGGATCTGAGTGTGTTTTGCAGTTCTCAAACAAGGTTTTCTATAGAGATATTTTCTATAGAGATATTTCTATAGAGATGTTTTTGTTAAACAAACCCAAACAGATGACATTATTGTTACTTGGCATAGTGACGCAGAAATCCAAAAGATAGAATCATCCAGGGTTAATCAAAACATAAAATTGTCCTTGATTAGTCAAAACGTAGGACCGTCCTTGACTAACATGGGATCATCCAAGGCTAACCACATATTTCTTAAATTAAATTAATATATTTTTATGGTCAGTTATTGTTTAACATCTATTACCTAGTTCTTGCGAGTTTTTGAAGTATTGAGCTATTTTAACTATTTTAACTCTTTCTTGTTAAAAGCTTTTGTAACCAGACACTTAAGCCCACTTTCAATGACACATGTATAGCCATATGAAATTTTATTGTTGGGAAGTCTTTACTATTTGTACTTATGTGAATGATGGAATGATTTGGAAAGAGCTAGTGACCCCATCTCAAGGGATGGTTTCTTATCTATTTCTTTTGTTTAAAATGTCAGCATACGCTTTTAGGAACATTTCATTAATGTGAAAAAAAAAAAAAAGGAATAGAAGGACAAACAGAAATTGCCACGAGAATCACAGCCCAATATTTTTCTGTGGCTGAGAGTTCCACAACCTTTTCCAGGAGACCTCCTTCTTTTGAAGTTATCGCCTCAGTCTGTGGGACATGTCACACAGAATCTACTGGATTTGGTGTGGCACTGAGTCATCAACTCTAGAAATGTATGTTTCCCACAAGGCCAGAGAACACACACATCCACACACCCACACCCCCCACCTTATCCCCCTTCAGTGACCAAAAGGCTGGGGACACCTGCTGTGACTGCAGTGCTAAGCCTGCAAAATAAGCTAAGGTACAAAGTTACAGAAGCCACATACCCCCAGAAGTCTTCAAGTATTGGATCACTTACAAAACGGTTCTGAACACACACATAAAAACGGAGCCCTTGAGAAAACATTTACATTGCAACAGGAAAGAGTTGATAAGGCACAAAGTGAAGCCCTCTGCATGCTGGCTCCTCATCAGTGCCCACCACACACATTCCAACAACTGAGTGTGAACCAAATTGCCCTAGGATCTAGAGAAATCATTGGAATATGACACCTTTAACAGAAACAAACAAAAACAAAGAGATCTCTAAATATGCATTGGTGCTATTGGGTGGTAGACTAAGGTCACGGCACCAAACATCATTATCCTACCTAATACAGCTTCAAAACATAAAGATAAGAATTATTTTATTGACAGACTTTGACTTAAATCATTTAGCATTTAAATGCATCTGCAGGGCTGGGCAGATGGCTCTGCTTTCCATCCTGTATGAAGAATTAAGCTTGAATCCCCAGGACCCACATAGAGATGGGCACAGCAGCGTGTATCTCTAACCCCAGCATTCCTGTGGAGAGATGGGAGGTGGAGCAGGAGCATCCTTGGTCACTTGAGGAATAGCTACTCTGGCACACACAGTGCTAAACAACAACAACAAAAAAGAGCCCCTGTCTCAAACAAGGTAGACAATGGGACGGACACCCAAGGTTGCTCTTTGACTGCTAAGTGTGCCTGTACATACACACATTTTGTTTTTACTTTAAAAGTTTTAATATAGGTGAAATAAAAGTTTTATATGTAGGTGAAATTTAAAAAATCAAAATTGGAGCCAGTGAGATGGCCCAAAGCCACTAAGCCTGATAACTTGAGTTCAATTCCCAGTGGATACATGGTGAAGGGAGAGACCCAACTCCCAAGTTGCCGCCTAACTTCCACATAGGGACTATGGCATGTGCACACACACACACACACACACACACACACACACACACACACACACTCAATCAAAACTGATTTAACACTGTACTATTAGTGACCTAATTTGCAGACATACATATAAACAGTAATGGCTTATAAAATTATAATCTCGGATTGACATTAAAAATAAGATTTTTTTTCTATTTACGACATCAAATAATGCCTTGGGAAGCTTTTCTAAAACACACCATGCTTCCATTATACTCCAATAGACTCAGACAAAACACAGTAAACTCCTAATTGCTGGCTTCTTTATTAAAGCATTAATTAAGAACCCTTCACCTATAATATTTTAATAGAAGCCACAGAAAAGATGCTTTCTTATAACTATGTGCAACTGTAACAAAACAGTTACTTAAGTAAGAGAAAATACAGAAACAGTATAATGACCTTGGTCACAGCTGAGGAGGGGGATGAGACACAAAAGGAAAGAAAACTGTCTATTTCTTTGAAGTTTAAAATAAACAAAGCTCACTCCCAAAACAACATTCATGTATACACTCAAATGCATACATATGAATATGTATGATCCTGGTTGGTACAGGCGTATCACTAGCTATCATCATCAACGAAGTGGCCTCTATTACTCGGGTACTTCTTTTTTGAAAATTGTGTGTATGTGTGTCTGTGCAGTTCCCTGCAGAGGCCACTGGGGGACACTGAATCACCTAGAGTAAGAATTGGGGTTGTTGTGAGCCACCTGAGGGGGGTGCTGGAAACCAAACTCAGGTCCTCTGTAACAGCAGGAAAGGCTCTCTTACCTTCAGAGCCATCTCTCCAGCCCCCTCACCTACTTCTCTCATGGCACGTGAAGAGGCTTCACGGAAGGCCTTCTTTACTGCTTCAGAATTGGCTAGCAGTTTGAAACATTTAAAGTAAGCATGCACAGCTCAGGAAGTTTAGCAATGCCTCATACAAATGTGACTGGCTCCTTCCCAAAGGAAGGGCACAGCTTGGAGAGACTCCATTCACACATCAGTTTAGCAGCTTTATGTATATCACAATGTCAGACAGAGCAGTAATTAGATGAGCACATACTGTCTGAGAGACCCTGAGCAAGTCCATCCACTCACTGAACCTCATCTTCCTGGTATGGGTGTGGTGCTCTCATGCTGGGGAACAAATGAGTTAACATGCTGGTGTTGTCCAGTATTGGCTACAGAAATTGCTACCAAAATGGCAAAGCTTGTCACATCCTGAGCAAATAACAAAACAATGTTCTGGATTTCAAGGTTACTTTTAACCACACGTCCGTCCCCCCCCAAAAAAAAATGGCTGACTGGAAGAAATCTGTGAAAGCAGGAGACTACTAATTCCAACAAGCAAGAGAGGGGAAGCAAGCTAATGTGCTGAAAAGCCATTTGTCACAACGAATCCTGGCAAGGATGCAGAAGCATGCCGGAGAACCAGACTTTTGAATCCTAGAAGCACACTTGAGCCAGCTGGAGAGTTTGGCAATCACGGGGCCCTGGACCCCTCTCCATAGTGGGTGCCTCTTCCCCTCCAGGTTGACTTATCAAGTCTAGGGTGTGTTTGATTATCCTTACTGTTTTGTTTTTAAAGAAGTCAGTTCTCTAATGTATAGTCAGTGTGAGGAACACCCGAGAAACAGTATGAAAGAGACGGAAAAAGGAGGATGTCGGAGAAACAAGCAAAATGTCAGGCAGAGTACTTGTGTTTCAAGAATCACACTGATTTTCCATTTTCTGAATTCCTAATGCTGCAGGAAGCCATCTGCAGCCGGCTCTCTCTTTGGGCCACCAACCAGCTCCCAAATAAAGACATGCAGACTTACTACTAATAAATGCTCAGTCTTTAGCTTATGCTTGTCCCACCAGCCCTTATAACTTAACTTGTTTTTATTCATCTACATTTTGCCTCAGGTATGCCCTGCTTTTCTGCCTCCTCCATGTCTGGCTGACTGTGTCTCTGTGGCAGGCTGGCCAGCTCCCTTTTTCTCTCTGCCCACCAGCCCCACCTATCCCTCCCCTGCCATTCAGCTATTGGAAGGTCAGCTTTTTATTAGACCAATCAGGTGCCTTAGGAAGGCAAGATGAAACATCAATACATCCTTACATAATTAAACAAATAGAGCATAAACAAAAACAACACACCTTTACCTAGTTAAACAATGTATTCTATTCCACAACAGCCGTTTTCTTCCCAAGTCACAAACGCAGCTGTCTCAGAAACATGACATCTCAACTTCCTAACTACAAGCTGCCTGCACCACCCCTAGAGAAGGTCAACAACCTCCACAGCTACCCCAGACCTGCCTGTGTTAGCCCTCCAAATCCAGCAAACTCTGGGTGTCAGGCAGGCCACTCGTCCTACCTTCTAGCAGCATCCCCAGATCAACACTTTCAACAAATGCTTTCCCAGAGCTGCAAGACCCAACATGGCAGCCCTTAGTCACAAGCAGCTACTTGAATTTTAGCCAATTACAATTAAGTAAAGTATGGAGTTTGTGCACTAGTCACATTTCCCAGGTAGCTAGTGGGTACCACATCGGACACAGGCCAGTACTGTCCTCGCATCTCTGGATGCCCTGTGAGCATCTCAATCAGCTAGACCGGGAACTTAGTACTCCCCCTTCACAGAAACTTCTTGTTTCCTGTCCTCAGAGTCTCCTCCGGGTACTGTTATTCACCCAGCCACCAAGCTAGCACTTGAAAGACCACCCTAAACACCTCCAAAGGACCAACAAATTCCTCCAATCTTTAAGAAGTGTGCCATCTACATGTTCTTCCCCGGCAGCCAGTGTCAGTGCCCTCCACAGTGACACCCGCTTATCTACCTCTAATTTCTGATTCCCAGTTGAATCTCCCTTTAAAGTTTTGTTTTCTTACTTTAAAAACCTCCACAGACTTTAGTATCACTTTCTTAAACCCCTCTTTTCTTCCTACCACTCAGCTCTTGTCTGTGATTCAGAGTCTCTGAAAATATTTTCTGCTCTACCTATAAGGTCTTCCCCAACCTCTCTTCCTTTACAATGAAATTCAGCTGTCATTTCTTCTAGAAAGCTCTTCTTGTATGTCTTAAGCAAAATCAGCACTTATATCTTTTTTTTCCCCCTTTGGTTTTTCAAGACACGGTTTATCTGTGTAGCTTTGGAGCCTGTCCTGGAACTCGCTCTGCTCTGTACACCAGGTTTGGTCTTGAACTCACAGAGATCCTCCTGCCTCTGCCTCCTGAGTGCTGAGATTAAAGGCGTGCACCACCAACACCTGGTGCTTAAGATATAAGAGCTTACTTATACCTTAATGTGTCCCCAGAGCACCCTACTCATGCAGAGGCTGAGAACCCTGTATACCAAAGTTGGAGATGTGAAAGGCTCCAAAACTAAAAACTTTCTGAAGGTATGGTTCCAGATTTTGGAGCATTTTGAACGTCACATTTTCAGATCAGGAATGCTGAAATGGTACAGTTTATATAAATATTCCCAAATCCAAAAGTATCCAAGATCTGAAACAATAGTGACCTCTGCTTGAACCCTGTAACATTACAAGTTACCCTCACACACCTGTGTGTTTGCCTTCTCTTCCCACTCACTGTTCTCTGACTATGTCGGCAGAACACCAAGCAGAGTTCACGCCTACACCAAATGAACAGAAGGTTCATACAAACATACCACGCAAAAACAATTAAGACAAATATTAAAAGAAATCTCCGTTTTAGAAATGAAGACATGGATGCACAGAGAAGCCACACCTGAAGTAGAAGGTGGAAGCAGACCCTGTCTGCTGATTCCCAGAGTCACTCACGGCAACTGAGACTGCTAAGAGTTACTGTATGGAAGCTGACAGCACACCAAACGGGAAACAGTCCATTAGGGCAAAGACTGTGTCTTTATCCACCCAGATGTCTGCATCTAGGACTGTGCCTGACTTAAAGCAAACATTGTACTGAGGAGGAAGAATGAATCTGCCAGCCGGGCGTTGGTGGCACACACCTTTGTCCTAGCACTCGGGAGGCAGAGGCAGGTGGATCTCTGTGAGTTTGAGACCAGCTTGGTCTACAAGAGCCAGTTCCAGGACAGCCTCCAAAGCCACAGAGAAACCCTGCCTTGAAAAAACAAACCAAAAAAAAAAAAAAAAAAAAAAAAAAAGAATGAACCTGCCTTCACTCCATTGCAACAGCCAAGCACTCTCCTCACCAGGCAGAGTCTCACACCTATGTCACATCAAGACACAGTAAAAATGAAGCATTAAGTAACAACCAAATGTATCCAGAAAGAACAGCACAGCAACACTGTTTCCTGCCATTTCCTAATGCAGACTGGTAGGTAGCCATGGGCTGAGTCTGCCTGCCAGACTCGGGAGCTTTGAAACTTGACTAACGGGAAATGAGAACTAGAGCCATAAAGGGCTGTTCAATTCACACAGGGCCCCCTTCTGCTCAAGTCCCAGTGGATCCTTCTCCACTTAGAGCCAGAGTTGAGAGGGAAGCCATTTAGACCTCACTTGTTAATTAAATCATTATAAAAGCTGGGGGGGGGGAGACACTACTGGGAAAGCTGATCAAAAAACAAAGGTGACAGATTTCCTATCAGGCAAGCCTGAGCTCCATCAACACTAGGTGGGACACATTTCAGTGCTAATAAAGAATAACCCTGAAGAAGAACTCTCAACAAACAGTATGAATGGCTTCAAATTAGACAACAGGAAGGATGGAAACTAAGTATCTTTACAGTCCATATATTTGCCATATATATATATATATATATATATATATATATAATATATATATATTTCCACATAATTGTGCCTGGTCTCTAGCATGTAGGCTTGTGCATCACACAATCTCCATAACAATAGCAAAAAGCAAATAAATGGCACAGCAACAATCCTCTTAGATCCGATAGAGGTCAGGGGGCAAGTCCCACCCCTGCCACTGGAGACACAAGGGCAGCAGAAAGGAATACAACTTACTGTGGTGAGTGCCTGGGAGAAACCCCTGCTGGAGAACTAGGACTCAGACAGAAAATCCTAGGCTGTATTTGCCCGAGTGCAGAGGCTTGGCTTGTACAGTCTGAGTTCAAAATGTGCTGGTGGTGGGGACGTGGAAGGGCAGGTTAGTGGGGAAAGGGTTCTTTTGTTTCATGTCCTAGAACCCTTAGAGGTGCCTGCCACTTCCTTCAGACACAGCTGCTCTACAAGTGATGCTCAGAGAACTCCCAGAACTCCCGTCCTCACCTTTTGTTTGTTTGTCTGTTTTTTGACACAAAGTCTCTCAGTACATAGTCCTAGCTGACCTGGAAATCACTGCATAAACCTGGCTGCCATCAAGCTCACAAATATCCACCTTTCTCTGACCCCCTGTCTTGTGGTTAAAGGCATGGCCACCATACCCAGCTTGCCACTCTGTTCTTAAGACCTGATCTCAAAAGAAACTGCTTTACCAGAGCCTAACAGACTCGGAGGAGGGAAGTACCCAAGTCAAGCCCACCCCCATTCTCCGTCACACTCCCACCCCAAGCCTCCCTCCTCCCCTGAGGGTCAGGGGTGGGTGTATGACACAAAAACAAGATGGCCCCGCTAGCAAAGGTACTTGCCACAAGTCTGGTGACATGAGTTTGATCCCCAGAACTGATGTAAAGATGAAAATAGGGAACCAAATGCACTAAGTTGTCCTCTGACCTCCCCATAAAAATCTATGGTCATGTACAACCATACTTCACACACACACACACACACACACACACACACACACACACACACACACCACACACACACACACACCTGCTTCTGTATACCTGAAGCTACACACACATACCTATACATGTACACCTGAACACCTGCAACTACACACACACACACACACACACACACACACACACACACACACACACAAAATTAGATATGTTAAAAGAAAAAAAAACCCTTTGAAGACAGTACAGTCAGCAGGAGATTCTCTCTAGGATCACTATGAACACTCAGATCCCAAAATATTTCTTATGATTGGTTGTTGTCACTTGGAATTCCAGCATTTGAGGGGCAGAAGCAAAAGGACCACTGCAAATTTGAGTTCATCCTCGTCTTCTTACTGAGTACTGGGCCAGCCTGGTCTATAGGGTAAGACCCCGTTTTCAGAGGGAGGAAGGAAGGAAGGAAGGAAGGAAGGAAGGAAGGAAGGAAACCAATTGGGTATCTGCCTGTAACCACAAATTATACGAAAACTTTTCCAGGTATTTTTTAATTGTATATTCTTATTTTTATGTGTATGAATGTATTGCTTGCATGTATGTCTATGTACAACATGAGAGTGTGGTGCCCACAGAGGCCAGGAGGGGTATCCAGTGTTTTCTATCAGATGTTGACTGAACCTTTATAAGTGGGATCCATGAACAGCGTGGGCAGGGGCTCGAGAATGTGAAGACTTCCTCTATATCCCCTAATGCATTTTGCATTAATTTGGAACATTTATTAAATTCTGGGCCCTATTCACACATTGTGAAAACCCCAAGTCCACATTTTATTCAAATCCCTTTAGAATTATCTGTGTCTGTAGATGGCTTTTTCTTTGGGCTGCCAGCTCACAAAAAATGACATGGAAGCTTATTAATTATGAAGGCTCAGCCTACAGCTTGGGTTTGTCCCACTGGCTCTTACAACTTAAATTAACCCATTTATATTAATCTATGTTTTGTGTCGTGGCTTTTTACCTCTCTCCCATCTGACACATCCTGCTTCCTCTCTGTGTCCTAGATTCATCTCCCCTTCCTCTCTTTCTCTTCCCGGAAGTCCCACCTAACCTTTTCCTGCCTGTCTATTGGCCATGCAGCTCTTTTTAAACCAATCAGAAGGTGCCTTGGCAAAGACATCTTTACAGTGCATTGTGGTGACATATTATTTATGATGTATTAAAGCTTGCCTGAAGATTAAAGATGCAAAGCAACCAAACCAGGAGATCTTACCTCTACCCAGCTGAAATGGAAGCCCTGTCTCCATGAATACTCAGGGGCAAAAAGCTCTTTCTGTCTCCTCCTGCCTTCCATTCCTTTCTCTGCCCTGTCATATCACTCTTCTCCTTCAAGAGGTTTTAATAACATAGACATTTTTTTATGACAAGGACAATGAGACACATCTGCTCCTGGCATACCAATCTGCTTCAGAGAAGATGATGAGCAGTGAGTAAACTCACAGAAAGTTTAATTCCTTTGTGGCAAAGGTAAGCTACTGGGCAAGAAAGTGCCCTTGCCTTGACTGCTGACAGTATGCTATCCAAAGTGGACACTGAAAAGAGTGACTGCAAACCTTGCCAAGACAAGGCAGGACAGTCCTTCAGAAAATCCTGCTTCACAGAAAAGTCTGTCAAATATGCTAGGCCTATAGGCCGAAGACGGATGCCCCAATGTTGCATAAGAACCTTGGGTGACTATCCAGGCAGCCAACTGTTTTTGTCATTTCTCCCATTTTTTGGAAGTTGCTTGCTCATACTTCCTGTTCACTCGGTAAATAATATTTCCTTCTTGGGTATCTGAGGGAGTGGAAGACTAGATGGTTACAGTTATAGTTTTCCATGTTTACCAGATTCAGAAAGGAAACTCACTAAAGAAATGTAAAGTATATAAAGTTGAGAGACATAAAAAGATAATTTGATAATGAAAATTAGAATAGAAAATAAATTAGGTACAAGACTTTGGACTCATCAAGATAAAATAGATAATGAAGAGTTTTCTCTGAATTTGTCAAGTGCAAATGGACTAGACATTGTTAATGTACTTACTACCTGTAAATATTATATATACTTATTGTATATAGTTTTTCCTGTGTTAGTTATAGCCTTCTCTTTTTGTATTAGACAAAAAAGGAATTATGGTGACATATTGTTTATGATTTATTAAAGCCACTTGAGATGAAAAGAGCAAAGCAGCCATACTAGTTAGCTACAGAAGCCAGGCAGTGGTGGTACACACCTTTAATTCCAGGACTCAAGATTAAGAGGTAGACAGATCTCTGTTAGTTCAAGGCCACACTGAGCTACACAAATTGAACCAGTTCTAAACCAAAGGTGATCTCAGCACCTGGGATCACACGCCTTTAATCCCAGAACTAGGGAGGTGGAGACAAGATGATATGGCTGAGCAGAGAAAGGAATCTAAGGAGAGAAGACAGGAACTGAGAGCCTTTTGCCTCTGAGGATTCGTGGAGACAGGATTGCCATTTCAGCTGGGTAGAGGATTACTGGCTTGGCTGCTTTGCTTCTTTCATCTTCAGGCAAGCTTTAATAAACCATCAATAATATATCTCCACAGTGTACAAAAAGATTAATCCACAGCATATGTCCTTTTTCCAGCACCTACGCTGAGATATCACGTTCCATTTAAATGTCTTATATCCTTAGACACTTCTTCACTCTGGTCTCTACTTTTATTACCTTGACAAGTGCTTGTTGTTGTATTGAAGTATTTTTTTATTCGGGGGGGGGGGGTGGGGGGTGGGTTGTTTGAATTTTTTTCCCCAGGGAGATGGAAGAGACAAGACCTCAAGTAGCCCAGGCTAGCCTCAAACTCACTGTGTAGCTGAGAACGAGTCTGAACTTGTGCCGATTCTGTGGCATTCCCATGCCAACACTGTTGCCTGTCCCTTTGCTGAGACCTTTAAGTTGTAAATCTACCTCAGCCAGATTTTTTTTCTGATGTTTTCATGGGACTTCAAGATTTTTAATAGAAAGCCAGAGATAAAATGTCATTTTCATCACATCCCACACACATTATTTCATCACACACACTGTTTTGTATTCTGGGTTACACCTTGTTTTTTTTTTTTTTTTTTTTTTTTTTTTGCTCCAACTTTGGGAAGTTGTCAGTTCTTCTGTTAGCTTCTGTGTCTCTTGGCCCCATCATGTGAGCACATTAGTTTGAACACTTCCTTAGTTTTGGGAACCACAGGATGTCCCAGGCTCAGCTTGCACATTTGGGTATCTCAATCATAAAGTCAGCCATTTCCCTTGGGAACCCTGTTTCTTTCATCAGGGGGCATTATCAGCACCCATGTTCTAAGTGATAAACACGCTCAAATATATATAACACAAACATAGGCATATTTCTACATGTAACAGTCTATGTCTACACTAAGCTAATACACGTTCATACAGATGTCTTTAACTCTACTCCATTACCAAAAGCATATTTTCAGTAGGAAAAAAAAAATCTCTTGACCCTCTCAAGGTCACGGTATATAAAATATCTCCTCTTTACGGTGACAGTAAAACACAGATTGAGAAACAATGGGTGATGGGGACATCCTTCTGTGTATATGTTTGTCTTATTGGTTGATGAATAAAGCACTCTTGGCCAATAAGGAAGCAAGAGGGACTAGGAGTCGAGGGGGATTCTGGGAAATGTAGTAAGGACAGAGTTGCCATGTGATCGCCTTGAGAGCCTGATAATTAAGACTGATCTAGCAGATAAGAAATCCTAGTCATTGGCCAGCAGCATCGTACCTAATATAAGTCTCTGTGTGTTATTTTTGGCTGCCCACATGTCGGCAGGGCTTGGGTGGCTTGGCGTAAAGATTTATCGTTATTTTTATTTTGTGTTGATATTTTTAAAGGAAGATCCAGTTCTCTGGGAGTAGTGTTAATGGAGAGGGGAACACAGGCCTGGCTCTAGACCATGAAGGTCCATCTTCTGGAGGGCCAAGACACTTCTCCTCAGTAGGGCTCACTGACCTTGGAAGCAAACTGCAGTTCTAATAACCTGCTGGTGTCTCAGAAACAGGAAACTCCTGGACCACACTTAGAAAAACAGTGCTGAAAAGCCAAGTTTGTGTATGAAGCCAAGGCAGCTGTGTCACTGCAGATTGCCTTCTGCTGAGTGCCTTTGACTGTATCTCCCAGGGCTGGTACCTCAGCTTCACATACTAATACGGCCCTGCAACAGCCTGGGCCCTTTTCTCACAATACTGCTCTGTTTCCTCTCGCAAGAGCTAACAGAACCCTGGGAAAGCACCCATGAGTCACTAGCTTCGCTCTAGGAAGAAGCAGAACCTTAAGAGTCCGCTCCGTGTTAACCAGCCATCTGCACGGATGTGGTGGTGGTGCACGCCCGTAATCCGAATATTTGGGCAGTGGAGGCAGGAGAGTCAGGAGCTCAAGGCTACCTCTGCTATGCAGAGCTTGAAGCCAACCTGAGCTTCCTGGGACCATGTCTCAAAAAAATAAAAATAAAAATCTTACCTCAGAATGTTTGTGTTAAGTTGTATTTGCCCAAGAACGGCCATGGCTTTTGCTTTCCATCGTCATTGCAGTTCAGTGGTGGAATACTTGTCTAACACATATAAGAGTTTGGGTCCCCACCCTTAGCACTGAGAAGGATGAAAAGGAGCAAGGGAAAGAGGGAAGGAAGAAAGGAGTAAAGGCACAGCCATGTTTTGAAATGGAAACCACTCTTCCACACTTCACCAGGTTCCAAACGGCACTGCCACGCTATGCTGACCAGCCTAATGGTTATCTGCTGTTTGAGTCAGGCCCTTCGTGGTGGTGGCCCATTCTGTTCTGGACAACAATAGTAATCCATGGTTGCTGTGGAGGACACCATTCAAGCTGCTCTCTGACCAAAAAAAACAAGAATCCATGACCCATACAAGCCAATCAGACACTCTTCCTGTATTTTATTATTTTATACCATCTCCAGGCCCAGAGCTCATCACCAGCAGCAACTAGGCCTGATTCCCTGGTCTCTGATGCTTGCCCAATGCCTGGCTATGAATATTCAGTGTATGCGTGTTGAATGAATCACACAGAAAGCCATGCACCTTCAACAAATGCTGAACTAAGTCTATCATTTTCCAAAAGAATTCTACAGAGAGAGAAAATTGTATGATGTTTTGTAAGGGAAATGTCCACTTTGATAGCTGGGAAATATGCATCGGAAATAGTATCCTAAGTTGCCATTTCTCCATGCATTAACCATGTCAATCAGCCCAATAAAATAAAGCCCATGGGGGGAAAAAAGACAAAAGGAGAATTACCTCATTACCTCAGCATCTGCTTGAACATAAAAAAAAATCACACACTGGCTAATTTTTTTAAGGGACATAATATAACTTTCTAGAAAGACATAATATACCTAATTATACCATTCAGTAGACGGGAACATACAATGTTGTGAAGTAATTCAGAAGTGGGTGTGATTTATAAGACACAGGGCTTGGGGAATGGTACATATAAATTAGAGATTGTTCATATTATGACAGGCTCCGTCACTGCATTTCACAACTTTTGTCAAGCACAACCTTATTCTCACCACTGAAGGCTTCCCACTAGAGAAGATTGCTGTCAGCTCTCAGTACACACAGCAGCCTCCTGCCCAAACACCCCTCCTAGGGATAGGTTCAAGTTTCAGACTTAAAACTCCTGAAAGAGGGAACCATAGGAGGAGACAAAAAATGTTCAAGAAATATGTGAGGACTAGACTGTCACCAATAGGCAGAGCAGTACACATTTTAAAGGAGGCGTTTTGCTATTCCAATGGGAAAAATTCAGAAACTAGTCAGGCTGCCCAACTGATAATGATTACTGCCGGCCAATGTCAAGAGAGTATGTGATGAGGGCACTGATGGGGAAACGCAAAGTGCAACAACTATTGACCCAGGAATGCCTCTGCACTGAATGACACTATCTCATCATATGCATGCCATCAAATCCAACAATCCCATTTCTAAGAACCTATCCTAGAAAAATAGTAGTCTATTTGTTTGCCTGGCTCTTTGATTAATGACTGTCTACCAAGAGCCAGCATAGTCTCATTCACTATCTATGGCCATGTGTTCTAGAACTTGGGCCCCATACATGGGTAACTGGCTGTGAAAGAATCAAAAACATATGTTTACATCAGCATTAAACAAGGAAAACCAAGTGACCCATCAGAAATGTTCTTCTTGTTCATTTTAGATGGGGAAATTAAAATTATGACTCACCATGGCAACAACCCACCATCAACATAAAAATAAGTGACCATAACACCGGTGAACCCAAAGACCTGGTGGCCATGTTTACACCTCAAATGCCTGGCTTCCCAGCTAATTCCACAGGTCTGACAGCTGTTAAATACTCTTAAATTAAGTCTTTATCATGATGTGTCTGACAAACACACTCTGATTTTAAGATATGAATATCTTACCATAGACTGAACAACTCCAACACCCAGGTGACATCTCAATGGCAGAGAGAGAGAGGGAGAGAGAAAGAGAGAGAGAGAGAACTCAAGAAACACAAACCTAGGTTCTATTACTTCTGGTTCAAGTACCCCATCAGGAAAATAAAGCCTTCAGAAACACCAGCTCCATGGATTTGTTTTTGAATACAACAATCCCATACAAGGAGCTAGAAGCCTAGGAATCCTCCCTTCTTCAAACATGGGTCCAGCAAAGGGCCAGAGAAGGTGTTTGTGGGTGTGGGCCATCGTTAGTGTATTCTCACAATTACAAACAGAATAAGAGGAGATAATATTTTATTTTGTTTTGTTATCATTTGCAAACTGACCATGCATCAAAAGATCTGGTATTGACTGACACTGAAAGTTTCATAAAGTCCAGAAGGATGAATCAAAAATCTTCGTGTTGTGATGAGGCACTGGAAAGCGTTACTAAAAATAAATACTAGTGAAATCCAGTCCTCAGTTTAAAAAAAAAATCAACAAAACAAACAAACGAAACCTCTTGAGATTCCAAGTAAGGTGATCTGTCCATCTACTGGAGTCACAGGTGCTGTGTGGGTTGACTTGGGGGCTAATTGTGGACAATAGAGGGAAATGAAAGCCATTAACACCCATTCAGGGTTTCTAGATCAGAGATCTAGATGCTACATTCACTTCAGCGTGGTTATCAAACTCCCTGAGGTGACAGCGTTGTGGAGACCTTTTTGCCCAGAGTGTGAATACTAGGGTTGATGGATTTGAAAAGCACCAGCTTAAAGTCCTTGATAGGACCACTAAATCTTCCAGCTTAGCCTCTGTCTTTAGTCACAAGACTCCAGGAAGGGAAGACACCAACTTCACAGAGCTGCTGAGTTGAGCCAAGAGAAGTGAAAGGGCCTGACCAGTTGAGCCACTGAGCAGGGAGGGAGGGCCCTTCCAATGTCAGCAGGTCACTCAGAGAAAAGCATACCCCTGCACACTTATACTTCCTAAGGAACCTATGTGGTTCCTCTTTCATGACCCACATTTTCAAACCCATTTGAGCAGGATAATTACCTGATTTTTTTTTTTTAATGTGTATCAGGCTCTAGAATCTGGCTTTGTTCACCAATGTGCTGATGACAATCACCAGCTACCAACCAAGCAGTAGAGAAACGCGTGCGTGCAATAGGGCCTGGCTTTTCCAGCACCCAGCTCCCTCGGAGAGACCCACACAGGCAGGGTGTCGACTCACTGACTAATAAATTGCTAAAAATGGGAAGTGGTGAGCACGCATCGGTGGCCTGAAAAAAATCCCAGCTGGATAGAGAAAAAGGAACTAGACGGAACCCCAAAGGAAAGCTGGGAAAAGCTGCAGGCCCAGGAACGCTGAAGTGTGCCAGGGTGGGGCCTCAGCAAGGAGCCAGGCCAGCTGAGCTACCACCCGGCGCCCGGAGAGCCTGCCCTGCTCGCTTCTCCCGCGTGGACTGAGGTGCGAGCCGTGACCCTGTCCACGCCCGATGCGTGTCCCTTCCGCCCGGTCCGGCGCTCCCCAGTCCTGCAGGTCGTGCTTCTCCCACTGCGGGGAGACGTCTGCTCCAGCTCCTCCGCCCTGGGCTCTGCATGGCGCGCGGAGCTCCGGGAGCGCTCCCACCGCGGCTGAGCTGCGGGGTGACTGCGTCGGCCTCACGACCCCCCGGGCCCTGGCTGGCACCTGCGGCAGCGCTCGGAGCTGTCCCGCCCGAGGCCGCGGCTCCCGCACCTGCGCCCGCGGGCCCGCCTACCTTGCTCCTTCAAGCTGGTGATGAGCTGCAGCTGCTTCTCCTCGTCCGAGCTGTTCATTTTGGCGGGTGGGGCTGCAGATAAAAGGCAAGGAGGGAGAGGCGAGGGGGACACGGGGGAGGGGGAGCAGAAAGCAAGACGCCGGTGGCGCGGCGTGCGGCTGCACTACCCGGAAGTTAGGGTCGCTCCCGCTCCTCCTGCTCCTCCTGCTCCTCCTCCTCCTGGCGCGCAGCACGCGGTGAGATCATCCCGCGCACCTACTCGCGGGCCGTGGCTGCTCCACCTGCGGCGGGCGGGCTTGGGCGCTGGGCCCGGGAGGGGCGTGGGCCGCGAAGGCGGGTCACATGTCGCGGCCCCAGGGCGCCTGCGATCCTCCCAGGCGTGTGCGTGCGTCCCTGCGTGTGGCCTCCGCTGAGCCCTGCTTCCCAGCCGGAGGAGCGCGCAAAGGAGGCCAGCCCCGGGGTTCGCCCACCCAAGAGCTGGGCAGCGGATCTGAGCGAGATCTGACCGACCCCAGACGCCCAGGCTTCTGCCCCAGATCTCACGCATTGGTCTCCCGCCAGGGCTGGAAAAATCTCTGCTCTACACCGAGCACCTTGAGGCCAGACCGCCCAGCAGGTGCATGTTGTGCGGGCTGTCTGGCTAATTGAGTCACCGCACAGTCCTGGGGGTGGGGGGTGGACGGGAGGACGTGGCAGTCTGGTCCCGGTTCCTCGGTATACCAGGGTGAAGAGAGGGCGTCAGAACCTGGGCCCTGCCTCACGGGTCTCACCATGACTGCACTGCAGTGTAGATTCAACTGGTTCCGGCGGGAGGACCTTCTGTCTTGGGGAGGCTGTCACTGCACTCTGAATACCCAAGGTCACTCGGTTGCATGGCGAAGAGCCTAGTGTGCAACAATACACAGCTCTTGTCCCTCTTAAAGACCCTCGGTTGTGTCTGCGCCCAGCTCTGGAGTAGGCCCTGGCAAAGAAAGCCAACTCTAGTTCTAGTAACATTTGCTTGAGTCTCCCACACTCTGGAATCCATTTAAAGAATGGCAATAATAACGCATACTCTCCAAGAATTTAAAAAAAAAAATGAACAGGAAGAGGAATTTGAGCACATCAAATCCAGAAGGAAGAACAGAAGCGCTTGTCTAGCATATGCCAGGGCCCTTCGTTCCATCCAATAAGGGGGACGGGATGGCTCCAGAGCGCCCTGCGCTGGATTCTGTGCAATTTTGTTTTATGATTACAGGTGTTATGGCTGCTAATTACAAGCTGAGCAAGGTGCAGTTCTTTATTCTGATCATTAAGCGCCCAAGATAAATCCAAACTAAGCCTTGTGCGATTCTTAGTTTACTCCGTCATCTCTAAACTCATCTAGAGCGTCAGTGCAGGACTTCTGTTCATGCCTCGCTTCTCGGTTTAGGCAAATGTCCAGGAGAAGAGGAAGAGCATTGGCTTTTGGGTAGATCCTGTAACCATACATCACTCCTTACTACATACGGTCTCATGATGGCCCTCGAATGACCAGGCAGTGGCGTTTGCCCTGTAATAAATGGCAATGTAGAATTTAGAACGCATAGTTTAGTTGGTAGGGTGGTCTAAGGTGGCAAAGTAGATTGCTAACTAAAAAGGGAAAATGAAAATGGAACTGGATGAAATAATTTCCGTATAGGGATTTTACTATTCAGTCCTTTCTGTAATGTTTCATAAGATAATTAAAAATATTTTCCAGTCAGCTACAGTGATGATTCCCAAAAATAACCACATGGTCTTTCTCCTGGGTTACCTTTTTAGTCCTCATTCTAGAAAGGCAGGAGATGTGAGGGTTTTTAGTAGCTGTGTTACCATATGAAGACGAGCTGCCACCAGGTGTTTTGTGGAATGAATGATAATTTTATCCAAAAAAAAGATACATCCAGAAGTTTAAAGTGACCAATAATAGCTACTTAGCTTTTTAGGGGAGCCAGGGGTTGTATTAGACCCAAGGGGCCAGTCTATGATTGACTGCTGACCAAACCCGAGTAACCACAAGTACCTTCTCCGATTCCACCACATGGAAGCAAGATGCCCAGTTGATGTTTAGATTGTTTTACAAATTCCCACTCTTTTAAATGGCTGGTGGAATTATTAACCCCAACTGCACAGCATTGTATGATGTTTGGGGACTATGATATGCATTAAGGATCCAGCCTCAAACTGAATGTTTTGCTCTCACACTGAATTTGTAGCTCATTGAAATGAATCCCATGAACCCTCTTTGAAATTAAAATAGCCACCTGAAAAACAATGCCCTATTATCCTGAGGGCATGCTATGAATTATTAGGATGCCTATTAGATTTACTTATTGAGATACACAGCTTCTGTTACATCCTGATTTATTTATAGGACATGAATATTGATGGAAAGGATAGAGTGATATAATTAGTTTTTGTTCTGCTTAGTAATACATGCAGGGATTTGTGTTTCATGGAGTCGAAGCTGTTATTAGCCATCAAACAAAATCTAACTTAAAACATCTTGAAATGTGCGACTTAGATGTATGCATGCATACACATGTATGCATTCAGGAGTTACTTCCTTAAGATGAACTGAAAGATTTGTAGCAAACTCAAGATTGTGGCTGCCTCTAGGAATAGAAGGCAGAGAAACTGACTAAAGGCAAGGAGATGGAGTTGGGGAGCATGGTGGCAAAGAGGCTATTTTATTTAAGGCTTGTGAACTTTTTCAGGTAATTACCATATGTGTAATTTTCTTGGATACACAGAAAAAAACTGAAATGTAAGGAGAGATCTGTCCTTGGACCCACTCATTCTATGTTAGGGAGACATTCCTTAGAGACTTATCTATGGGACTATTTACCATCAAGTTAGCCACGATATAAAAATAGTAACATTTGAATGTTATTTGGCAATGCAGAGAAACAGTTGTGATACATGACCTACTGTGGGCAAACTTTGAACACATAAACCTAAGTGGGATAAGCCAATCAGAAAATCCTAACTATTGCTTGATTGCCTTTATGTAAAATGCTCACAATGAGTAGATAAATAGAGAAGGTGACTAATGATTTGTATAGAAATGGGCATGAGGAAGAGACTAGGAATGGCTCCTCATAGGTGTGAGCCTTCTTTGGTGGGGGTGGGGGGTGATAAACTCTAAAACACATCGTATTTCTAGTTGCATAACCTTGGATATTCTCAAAACTATAATTGTACATCCTGTCCATTTAGCAAAGTCTTTGATTATTTTCATCCACAATACTTTTTAGCATCAGGATTTGATGGCATGTGAAATACAGCTCCAAAAAGCTGTTGTTTTTTTTCAAGGTTTATTTTATTTTTGATTATGTATATGTGCATGGGGGTATGTATACGTGTGAGTGCAGGTGCCCTCAGAACCAGAAGAGGGTAGCAGATTCACCTGAAACTACAGGCAATCGTGTGCTATCCAAACTTGGTGCTGGAAAACGGACTTCCATCATCTAGAAGAGTAAGCTCACCTACTCTTCCTAACCACTGAGCCATCTCTCCAGCACCAAAAGATGTTCTATTGTTCTAAGATTCTCAGGGTCAGAGGTACTGATACACACCTGTAATTCCAGCATTTGGTAGGCAGAGGCAGTTGGATAACCCATAAATTCAAGGCCAGTTTGAGTGGCATATTTCTAAGCCAGCCAGAAATGCAAAGCCACACCCTATTCCGAAACAAGCTGGGTGTGGTGATGCATGCCTTTAATCCCAGCACTTGGTGGCAGAGATAAACAGATTTCAATGGTTTCAAGTCCAGTCTGGTTTGCATAGAGTTTCAGAACAGCCAGAAATACGTAGAGAGAATAAAAAGTCAGAACCAACAATTTCCAGGAGGAAAAGATTTAATAAGTAACTCTATTCAATGTTTCTTACACAAATATCTTTAAATTTTCAAACATTTGTGTGAAAATTGTTCTACTTGTTCCTAAATTACTTTATTGCTTAATCAGGTTTCCGTTTTTATGTGCACTCCACATCTTTCCAGCATATCAGTGAATAATGAGCAATTCTTGAGTTCTTAGATGGTTGTGTTGTTTGTTACTAGCATATGTCTGTTTATAAGTGACGCTATTCTAATATATGGGACACATCTAGCACATCATAGTTCAAACACTAAAACTATAGTATTCAAGTCTGAGGAGAGCTTAGCAAACAGCTCTGTTGTGGAGTGCATGCCTATCCTGCACTCAGCAGCTCCTTGTTTGATCTCCAGCATGCCTCCTCTCCCTCCAGTTAATAAAAGGAGCTACAGAAAAGAGACATGCTACGCATGTTTGCAATAGTGCTGGAAAATAAAGAGCTTTGGTATAAATCTAGCAAAATTTGTGCAAGATCTAGATGCTACAAAGTACAAAGCACTGATGAAAACAGATTTAAATAAGCAGATATACCATGTTCATGAACTAGAACACTCCAAGGTGTCTAGTCCCCTCATTTGTACTGTAGATGCAAAGCAACCATAAACAAAATCCCCTCGAGTTCTTTCATAGAGATTAATCAGCTAACTATAAAATTTACATTAAAATTCAAAAGAACTGAAAGAGCAAACAATTCAGAAAAAGAACAATATTTCCAAAACTAATTGTAAAGCTACAGGAACCACGGTTATTATTTCTAATAAAGACACACTGAAAACCGGACACAGAGACCATCCCAGAAGTATATGGTGTAAAAACAGTTGTGCGGTTGTCAAAAAGTAACTCAAAAGCAGTATTGAAGAGGGTGGGGGACGACTCATTAGATAAAGTGCATACCGCGTGAAAGCATGAGTCCCTACATTCCGATCCCCAGCACCCACCTAAAAGCCAGGAACTGAAGCACACAGCATGGGGTGATGGAGACAGGGAGATCCTGGAGCTCACTGGACAGTCATTTAGTCAATAGGTGAGCTTCAGCTCCAGTGAGAGATCATCTCAAAACAAGTGAGTTAAAATAAAAAGTGGAGCCTGGCATTGGTGACACACACCTTTAATCCCAGCACTTGGGGGGGGTGGAGAGAGGCAGACCGATCTCTGTGAGTTTGAGGCTAGCCTGGTCTACAGATTGAGTTCTAGGACAGCCTCCAAAAAAAAAGCCCAATAATAATAATAATAATAATAATAATAATAATAATAATAATAATAAATAAGTAAATGGTGGAAAGAATAGAGGAAAACACCAGATGTCAACACCTGGCCTCCACATGCTGTGCACACCAGTGTCAAAGAGAGAGCTTCAAGACTGACCATGGACCCCACAGTTGTGAAGTTTTGGTTCAAGAACCAACGAGAAAAATGCAAGAGACTCAAATGTGACACTCAGCAGAAACAAGTACGCCAGCAGTCACCCCAAGAACAAGAGCAACACCAGCAGATATGTCAATTACAGCTTCAGGAGTTACTTCAATTCCAATTTCAACAATCACCTCAAGTCCAGTGTCAGCCGTCACCTGTATTCCAACACCTGCTGTCACCTCGAGTTCAATACCAGCAGTTCCCTTAAGTCCAAAGTCAGCTGTCACTTCAGGTCCAACAACAGCTGTCACCTCAAGTCCAAAAACAACACCAGCAGATATGTCAATCACCTCAAGTCCAAAATCAGCTATCACCTCAAGTTCAAAACCAGCAGTTCCCTCAAGTCCAACAGTAGCAGTTATGTCAACTCCAAAATCAGCCTTCACCTGTACTCCAACATCTGCCATCACCTCAAGTCCAACACCAGCTGTTACCTCAAGTCCAACACCAGCTGTTACCTCAAGTCCAAAGTCAGCAGTCACTTCAGGTCCAACAACAGCTGTCACCTCTAGTCCAAAACCAGCAGTCACTTTCTAGTTCAACACCAGCAGTCACCTCAAGTCCATCATCAGCTGTCACCACAAGTCCATCATCAGCTGTCACCACAAGTCCATCATCAGCTGTCACCACAAGTCCATCATCAGCTGTCACCACAAGTTCAATGCTAGTGGTCACTTCATGGTCAAATCAATGCCGGTCCATCCCAGGGTAAGGAAAATACACCACCAGAAGGCCCTACCAGCATCTTGCCTGAAGCCCACATTTATACCAACAGTGATGCCCTCATTCCAACTCTGCCTGTACCCTGACCTTAAGGACTCCAAGTATCCCCCTGAGGGCCATAAGATGGTCCATTTTGGTTGTTGCCAGGACTCTGTCATATGCTGACTCAGGCCCATCTTGAGGTCTCACAAATGCCTCTAGTACTTCCTGTTAAAGAAGCTTTAAACAAGGATGATTCCCAGTTGACATGTTGGGGGGAGGGGTGTTGGGTTTGTTTTGGTTTTTGGTTTTTGGTTTTTTTTTGCTGTTGTGTTGTTGTTGTTTTGAGACTGGATCTTTCTATATAGTCTGGTTGGCCTGATACTATGTACACCAAAGATGACCTAGAATTCATGGCTGTCCTGTGACTTCCTACTCCCATAGGCTGGGATAGATCCTTTTAGAACATATTTATTTTATTATTGAATTGAAACTAGGCTTCCTATATGTATCCTAGGATGCCGTCCTCTTGAGTATAAGAGCCTCCTAAAACCACAGGATGAGCAGGATCATCTAACTTGACTTGGAACCTGAGACTTCAGCCACTCTAGCCTGTGTCTACCTGCCAGTTGTATGTAATTCTGCCCCAGCTGCACTGACCTGATCTTATGGTCGAAGGAGTTCCCACAGAATTTATAGCATTCCATGGACAAAGATATAAGGCTGTCTTCTTTGGTGTTAAATTGAGACTTTCTGGTATGTCTGTCTTTGTGGTGGTTTGATCAGGAATGGCCTCCAGTGGCTCATATTTGACTGTTTGGTCATTAGTGAGGCACTACTAGGAGGTGTGGCCTTTTCAGAGTAGGTGTGGGCTTGTTGGACAAACTGTGTTACAAGAGTTGCCATAGGGGGCAGGCCTAGGCCCTCCCCCAAATGACTTGACAGATTTTGATGGGAGGGAGAACAAAATTAGATTGTTTCTAATTTAAATAAAATGTATAAAATTGTTTCCAATTTAAATAAAATTTATGAAGAAAAAAAAAATAGCCATTCAACAAATGTTACCAGAACATGTGGAAACTCGTATACAAAACCAGCAAACACCAATACATGCATTAGAGAAGCAGCATTGGCCAATCCGTAAACACCAAATAAGGGCTGATGAGACGGCTAGTTACACGAGCCTGGTGACCCTGAATTCTCAGATCTTAGTTAGCTTCCCTGTCGCTAGGATAAACACTATGTACAAAAGGTATTTGGGGAGGGAAGGGTTTGTTTGACTTACAATTCCCAACCTCGGTCCATCAGTGAGAGAAGCCAAGGCAGGATCTGAAGTAGCAGAGGGCACCGGGGGATTTGTTTACTAGCTTGCTCTCAGGCCTTGCTCAGACTGCTTTCTAGATAGCCCATGGCCACCTGCCCACAGTGGACTGGGCCATCTCTTGTCACATTAATCAAAAAAATATCCCACAGGCTTGCCTTACAGGCCAATCTGATGGAGGAAATTCCCTAAATGAGATTGCCTGTTCCAGAGGACTCCTGTCAGCATCAGGTTGACAAACAAACAAAAAACAAAAAACAAAAACAAAAACAAAAAACCTAAGTAACACACCCTGGAACCCAGTGGAGAAGGAAGGCCAGAACCAATTCTTCTCACACATAAACACACACATACACACACACATAAACACACACACAAACACACACACATAAACACACACGTATAAACACACACACACACACACACACACACACACACACACACACGCCATATACTCACACACTTAATTTTTTATTTTAAGTTAAACTTTAAAATAGTAAAACTTTTAAAAAGAAATGAAAATCTGTATAATCTGAGGTCTGAGAGTTTCTAAATACAGCACCAAAAGTATCAATATTAGGTTTGATCAAAGTTAAACGAAATGAAAGTTTACAAAGAGTTGTCATTTAATTAGGAAAATATTTAGAAGTCCCATAAGTGATGAGGAATACCTGTATCCTAAACAAAGGGGAAAAAAAAAACTACTAAAACTCAACAAATTTTAAAAATGAATTCGTTAATCTACAAAAATATTAACAGATACTTTGTTCCCCTAAAAGAGTTTTTGTTTACTTGTGGTGTGGAAGATTGAACCCAGGGCATCTTGCATAATAGTCAACCATTCCACCACTGAGCTCTGTTCCCAGCTCCCAAAAGCGTTGTTTAAGTTCCCTTTTGTTTGCTTTTATGTATGTGTCGTATGTGCACACGTTTGTGCAGGCTTACACATCTGTGCATCCTGGAGCCAAGGGAAGATGTCTGTTGGCCCTACTGTCACTGCTTTACTCCTTTGAGACAGGGTCTCTCTCAACCTGAAGCTAGACTGGCAGCCTGCAAGCCCCACCCCCTTTCCTGCCTCTGCTCCCCACTGTGCTGGGGTTAAAGGTCAGTGTTTCTCTGACCAGCTTCTTACATGGGTGCTGGGGTGTGAACCCAAGTGCTCCGGCTAGTGCAGCAAGTGCTCTTACCCCCTGAGCCAGGTCCTCAGGCCCCAGCATGATAGTGAAATATTACACATCCACTGGGATGGCTAGAATTAAACAAGGATGGCAGTAACTGCTGACAAGGAGGCAGCGCCACAGGGGGCTCTGAATTGCTGAAGTCATTTTAAAGCACAGTGCTTTGGAAAACAGCTTGGCAGTTCTTTATTAAATCACATATACATTTTCCCTACAACCCAGGAAACTTGCCAAAGTGAACTGAAAAGACGCTCACAGAAAAATCTATAGGTAAATGTCAAAGCTTTATTCCTTCCTAATCATCACTGACTAGAAACAATCAAGATACTCTCAACAGGTAAGTAAATAATCAAATTATGGTACATCTACAGAACGGAATCTGTGGATGTGTTCATCCAAAAAAAAAAAAAAGAAGAAGAAGAAAGAAAGAAAGAAAGAAAGAAAGGAAGAAAGACGAAAGAAAAAGGCTGAGCTACTGAGGTCAGAGCTCGATGACGATAAGGTCTCTCACTGAGCCTGTGCTCATCTTCTCAGCTAGGCTGACTGGCCAACAAGCTCCCAGGATCTTACTATGTCCACTCTGTCTGTGCTGGGGCTGGAGACCTACCTCTGCATCTAGCTTCTGTATGACCTTCACACTAGCACAGAAAGCCCTGGGCACACTCCCGGCTCCCCAGCCCAATACAGACAGATTTGAACTGTACTTCTCTGGCTCAACTTAGACAGCATCTTGAAAATCCAAAACTGTAGAATGGAAAACAGACTTGTGTTTCCCTGGTGCTGAGGGAGAAGGACGGGGCAGACTACAAAGGGGCCACACTGGGGACTCTATTTTGTTAGACAGGGTCGCACTGTGAACCCCTGGCTGGCCTGAAACTCTCTTGTGCAAAGCGGACTAGCCTCCAATTCAAGGGAGACCTGCCTACTCCTGCTTCCTGAGTGCTGGTATCAAAGGCGTGTGCTGGGGTTTTTAGGATAGTAGAACTTGTATGTTTTGTACTGGGGTGGTAAGTGTGTGACTGTATGTATTATCCAAAAACATAAATACCACCAAAAAAATGGACTTTACCATATGTAAATTTAATTAAAAAAAATCAATCGTGATACAGAAATTCCAGAAAGGAATGCATGCATCAAGTAATCAAACAGTCCAAATGTATTACTAATTCATCATGCTACCCTATTAAAAGGGGGGTCCTGGAGAGATGGCTCAGCTATTAAGAGCACTGACTGCTCTTCCAGAGGACCCAGTCTCTATTTCCAGCACCCACATGGCAGTTTACAACTGTCTGTAACTCCAGCCTCAGGGGATCAGATAGCCTCTTCTGGCCTGCATGGCATGTACATAGCGCACAGACATACATGCAGGAAAACACATGAAATAAAATAAAATAAATTTTTTTCAAGGGGAAGTGACAAAAAGTACTTGATCTAAGAAACTCAGAATAAAGCTGGGCGGTAGTGGCACATGCCTTTAATCCTAGCACGTGAGAGCCAGAGGCAGATGAATCTCTTGAGTTCAGGGCCAACCCTGGCTACATAGTGAACTCTAGAATAGCCAGAGCTTCACAGGGAAACCCTGTCTGGAAAAACAAAATGGGGGGCTGCTAACTGTCTCCACCACACACCACTGGGGTCTGTGTTGGTATCCATAGCCATATAGAATGCCTGTGGTCTGGCCTGCCTCCTAAACCCCTTCCCCTCCTTGGTCCTGGGAGAGCTGGCCTTGCCCCTCACCTGAGAGGTGTGTGGTCTGGTGGGGGGGGGGGGAGGCCTGCCGGTTAACTAGCTCAGCTACTTCACAGGTCCCCATCCAGGGCTTTGAGTTGGCCCACTCCTCCATCCACGACCTGACAGAGCACATGAAGGGACAGGTCCTGAGGAACCATAGCCGTGGGATCTCCATGACTTAAGCAACCACAGGATATCCTAGAGGAGTTTTGGTGAGGGTCCAGGATTGATAGTGTGCCAGAAGCCAGAGGCCTTGAACCTGACCAACAACTCATTGCGATGAACATTTGAAAGTAAAGCTGTTTGGGCAAAAGGATATACTGTGTGTCATACCACAGCTCCCAAGGCCACTACGACAAATGAGTATGTGATGGAGAGGCAGGCAAGACAGAAGTGTAAAGTGGGGTTTGTTGTTGTTTAATCATTGTTATTTTTAATTTTTTATTTTCTTTCGGGGAGGGGGAGGCTACAAGGGTTGAGGGCAGAGACAAAGGGACTGGGAATGAATGGGATTGGGGTGCATGATGTGAAATTCTCAAAGAATCAATAAAAAATTATGTTACAAAAGGAATATTTTGACTGGATGCTGAAAGGCTAAGAGCAGAAGAAACTGCACATACACATGAGTCCAGTTGACAAATTTACCTCATACAGGAATATAGATTTGCAGTTCTAACACTACCCTCCAGGTGTAGTCTGGTTGAATAAATAAATCAATAAGTTGTCAATAATGGGAGGTGGTTTCTCACAGAGAGTGAGCTACAGTCGACCCTGCTACAGCACAGCTTTACGTATTCTTAAAAATCACCCAGTGCAGACGACTGCACAATAAAAACTGCAGGGGTGCAGACCTCGAAATAAAAACTGCAGGGGTGACGGGAAACGAGGTTGGAGACTGCAGCACTCCAAAAGTCCTCCCAGGTAGACCAGAAATGACGGGGCTTCATAAAAACAGCAGTTTTGCTCAGGCTAAACGATTACAGAGTATTGTTTTAAAATTTTAAATTACATTATTTTATGGGGAGGCACACATCACAGCACACACATGGAGGTCAGGGAACAACTAACGAGAGTTGGTTCTCTCCTTCCGTTATTGAGGGTCCCAGGATCACATGCGGGCTTGTCAGGCTTGGTGCAAACACCTTTAGCAGCTAAGCCAACTCAGTGGCCCTAAAACTACTATAATTAGTACTATGTCTCATGTAACAGGTGGCCTAGGCTATAGCTGGTAATTACAGTGACCTTCTCCCTCTTCTTCTGTATTCCCTTTGCCCACAGCAAGGTCAAGACCGGGAGGATGGGGGTTGGGAGTGACCCACACCTTTCTTTACTGAAGATTTGGACTACTTATTATCTTGCCTAGAGTAGGTTGCTGTAGTTTCCTGTCAGCCATCCTGAAGGGTGTAATAAGACTGAAGATAACCAAAGTAATGCCCTGAAATCCAGGCATTCATTTCCTCATCTCCACCAAGGGACAGCAGTCCAGTTTCCCCGAGACGTGTCAACCTCTTTTGTTAATTCTTGCTTCTTTCTTAACCTGTTGACTTGGGTCATCAGAAGCCCAAAGTAGCCAGGGAAGTCTTAGCTCTCAGTACAACACATTGTTTCATGTTCCTCCTGGCAGAGGTGCTGCCCACCCTGGATGAAACAAGAAGTAAACATTTGCTAAAAGGGGTCACTAGGAATGATGTTGGGGGTGGGGGTGGCATTCCCATTTCTGCCCCTTTACTGCTGTACTTGTGAATCCTGGCTATGGAAGAAACAGTACCAAATATTAGACACTGATTTCTGACCATGTTAGCCCTCTGAAGAAATTACACACACACACACACACACACACACACACACACACACACACACACACACACACTCACCAGTTGACTCTGAAACCTTGTCTGCAAAAAGCTATCTCAGCATTCTGTCAGGCTAGGTGGGGAACACGGTAAAACCAGTGAAGATCAGTAGGTATGAGCCCATCATTGCTTCAACTCCTGGTTATGGAGTTGGTATACAGTGCATACAAAATAGAGTGGATAAGGTATTCTGTGAATCCATGGACAGCAGAATTGGTGAGACTGCTCAGTGGGTAAAAGCCCTTGTCACAGAAGCCTGACAACTTGAGTCTCAGCCATGGGATGCCTGGTGGAGGGGGAGTACCTACTCCTGAAGGTGGCTCTCCAACCTCCACACTTACATAGTGGCATGTACACATCCCTGCTGGTGCATGCACACATGATGGTAATAATTAATAAACATAAATAAATAATTCAAAAGAAACATTATACGTAGAATAACTACCTGCTCCAGAAACAACTGTGTGCTGTCCAGTCCATGATATAAATGACCCAGTGTAATCAACCTGCCATCAGGGACTGGCTGGTCACCTGGGAATGGTGCCATATTAGTGTTGGTGTAGGCTGAGTGCTTAGACCAGGTTGTGGCCACAGCAGTCTTGAAGCCCAGGAGTCCATGTTGTTGTAACCACAGCAGTCTTGAAGCCCAAGAGTCCATGTTGTTGTAACCACAGCAGTCTTGAAGCCCAAGAGTCCATGTTGTTGTAGCCACAGCAGTCTTGGGGACCAGGAGTCCATGTTGTTGTAACCACAGCCGTCTTGGGAACCGGGAGTCCATGTTGTTGTAACCACAGCAGTCTTGAAGCCCAGGAGTCCATGTTGTTGAAACCACAGCAGTCTTGGGAACCAGGAGTCCATGTTGTTGAGTACATTCATAACCTTCAGCCCTTCCACCACAGCCATTTTGACCATGAGCCCACTGGGAAAAGAAAGGAACAACTGGAGAAAGAAGTTGACTACTCTCCACAGTGTAGGTCATTGTGATTATTGATTATTGATTATTGAAGTCCTTTTCGTCTGAGATCACCTTTGTGGAGCTTTTACATGGATCACAAACATCCTCACATCCTTTTCCCACTGGTGAAGTCTGCTGTGAACTGAAGTCCCCAGAAGAAAAGCTGTGCCTGTTACTAACCGGTTAGGACCTTGGCGGCTGTGGGGTTAGAATGCTGCAGGTGTACAACCAAGTGATCTTGTGCTATCATACCTCTAAACAGTCACTG
Organism: Cricetulus griseus; assembly: GCF_003668045.3. Classification (NCBI taxonomy): domain Eukaryota; kingdom Metazoa; phylum Chordata; class Mammalia; order Rodentia; family Cricetidae; genus Cricetulus; species Cricetulus griseus. The sequence continues at coordinate 2,261,493 of NC_048596.1, read as the reverse complement.
GCTGTCCACCTCTGAGTGTGACATAGCATCCTGTGACTATCAGATACATTTGGCCCAACTCTCTCATCTTTACAGAAGAGGCAGATAAGATCATCTGAAGAAATTACGTGTTCTGATTCAGGCAACTACTTAGTAGCAGAACTCAGGCTAACGCCTAGGTGCCTTGGTGTTTGTTGTTCAGTGAATGTAAGGTTTTTGTAAATGCACAGTAGTTGAAGAAAAGGTGGATGTGAAAGACAAGGAAACAGATAAGGAAGGGGGAGGAGGCTGTTTTCCTTGGTGAAGCAATGGATAATGGCCTTCAGGCTCAGAGGTCAGCCTTCTGTAACTCACACTATCTCAGTTAGGGTTAGCATTGCTGTGATAAAACACCAGGACCAAAAGCAAGCTGGGGAGGAAAGGGTTTGTTTGGTTTACACTTTCACATCACAGTCCACCACTGAAGGAAGTCAGGATAGGAACTCAAACAGGGCAGGAACCTGGAGGCCAGAGCTCACACTGAGGCCATGGAGAGGAGCTGCTTACGGGCTTACTCTCCATGGCTTGCTCAGCCTGCTTTCTTATAGAATCCAGGACCACCATCCCAGGGTTAGCACCACCCACAATGAACTGGGCCCTCCCCCACCAATCACTATTTAAGAAAATGCTATACAGCAGGATCTTATGAAGGCATCTTCTCATTTGAGGTCCTCTCCTTTCAGATAACTTAGCTTGTGTCAGGTTGACATGGTACTAACCAGCACACACACCTGAATAAGGATCTTACATTGATTTTATTTTTTTTTATGATCATAGTCAAAAGTATCTCCACAACTGGTCTTCCCATCCTACTAATTAATGAGGAATTACTTTACATAATCTTCAGACAAGTTTCGATCTCCTAAATGCCTACCCTTTTGTTTACAGGGTATAAGTGTATAAAGCTAGGAAGAGGAAAAAGGTTTGGACATCAATGATGGTGATGGTGCTGTGATTTGAGTATAGTTAGTGCCACTAAACTATAGGCTTTAAAAAAAGTGATAGAAACAGTACATTGTTTTATCTATATGTCATAACAAAGTGAAATGAAACCCAGATGGGTATGACTTGGTACAGAGAGAGATTTTAGGGGGGAAACAGGGGAGAGAAATCTTGGCTATGAGAAGAATGTGGGGGTGGAGAGAGGAGACTCACTATGTCTCAGCTTCTCCACTGACATGTTAACTCCGGAATCGTTAGTCTGTTGCCTGTATGCCAGGTTCAAAGTGGGTTTTTAAAACTATAGGAGTAAGTATTCAAGTGTATTTTTAAAAGTACATCTTCCTACCCACTGCCAAATCTTTGCTATCTGCTCAAGAGTAATTATTAGCAATGAGGAAGTCACTCAGTTGATAAGGTGTTTGCCTCTCAACACAATGCAGCCCAGTAGGGGTCGGGGATTCTAACCCTGGTCTGAAGCAGAGTTCCAGCCAAGAGCCCACCCCATGCAGTAGGTGCCAGACAGTGGAACACTACAATGGTCTTGTGATGAGAAGCCTGGCCCAGACCAGCCTCACAGCCACCTGAGTGAGATAGGGGGACCCACACACAGGCCTGGCGCTGCCCACCCTGGCCTCCAAGGAGAAAACACAGGCCCACCCAGGACCTTGCAGCACCAGCCAGATGGATGCTGTTAGATGCGTAGAGGTATGGCATGGTGTCTTAAATGAGAGAGAGACACAAAGAGAGAGACAGAGAGAGAAAGAGAGAGACACAAAGAGAGAGACAGAGAGAGAGAAAGAGAGAGACACAGAGAGAGAAACAGAGAGAAAGAGAGAGACACAAAGAGAGAGAGAAAAAGAGAGAGACAGACAGACAGAGAGGGAGAAAGAGGGAAAGAGGCAGATACACAGAGAGAGGAAGAGGGAGAGAGAGATACACAGAGAGGGAGGGAGAGAGACAAAGAGGGAGGAAGAAGGAGAGAAAAAGAGAGAGACAGATACAAAGAGAGAGAGAGAGAGGGAGGGAGGAAAAGGGAGAGAGAGAGATAGAGAGAGAGAGATAGAGAGAGAGAGAGAGTAGTCAGTTCCTGTGGACAAAGGCAAATTTGAAGAGGAGAGAGAGGAAGGGAGCTGTTGCATATGGTTCTTTGTCCTGGCTAGGTCCCACCAATGCTTCAGTCCCAAATGAACACATGGATGCTATATTAATTATTAAACTGTTGGCCAATGACTAGGACGTCTTATTGGCTAGTTCTGTCTTAATTATTAACCCATTTCTATTAATCTAAGTTTTTCCAAGTGGTCTCATCTTACTGGAGAAGGGTCTGGACCTCTAACTCCTTTGGCAGCTCACATGGTGACTGCTAAGCATCTCTGCAAAGAAGAGTGTGATTTCCTGTTTGTTCCTGCTTATATCCTGGTTCTGCCCAGTTACATCACTTCCTGTCTGTCTGTACAGACCTCCAGACCTCTATGGTTAGCTAGTGGCAAGTTTCTGCCCAGCTATGTCACTTCCTGTCTGGCTAATCACTGTTTTATCCATTAACCAATGAGAGAAATAAACATGCAGAAAGACTTCCCCCATCATGGAGCCAACTGAGATAGTGAGGGAGCTGACCCCTTGACCAGGGGCAACACATCGGAGATCTTGTCCAGCACTTTGACTGGGCATCACAGCAGAGATGACCCTGTTGATGGACAATAGCACAGGTGAGCCAATCTGTGGAGAATGTCAGCAAGGGAGACATTGCCCCATTCCTCATCTGCCACATGGCAACATGGGCTGGGGAGAGAGGCCCCCTGCCCCACCCATCAATGTCTGGGGCAGATGGCAGAGCTGACCCTGTGGTCATAAGAGCGGGAGAACCATCCTTGACTCCCACTAGCTGCAACATTTGGGAGAGCAGGCTTGCACCTCACCAGGGCATTACAATAGAGCCAACACTGTTAGCACAGGTGTGGGTGAGTCAGCCCCCAAATGGTGACCATAGGAAAACTGTCCCCCTTACCTATCTGTCCTGTGGCAATGTGGACAGGGGAGAGCTGCCCACCAACATGCTCATCAATGCTTGGGACAGGTTCGAGAGTTAAACCTGTGGTCATAAGAGCAAGAAAGATATCCCTACCCCCATGAGCTACAACATTTGGGAGAGCAGGCCTGCACCTAGCCAGGGCAGCACAATAGAGCCAACCCTGTTAGCAGAGGTGTGGGGGTGCCAGACCCAAAGATGTGAGCATGGGAGATTATCTATCCTATCTTTTTGAGTGTAAAGTTTATATGTAATTTATCTTTTGTCATAACTAAGGAAAACTGTAGCCATAACTAACTGTCTTCAACTCCATCAAAGACCTCAGAAGGATAATATATAAACTCTAGAATTGACAGAGAAATCTTACTTCCTGGAAAGTCACCCAAAGTTCCTCTGTAATATTGGGGCATCCATCTTCAGCCCATAGACCTAGAGTGTCTGCCAGACTTCTCAGCAAAGCAGGAAATTTGAAACCATCCTGCCTGTATTGGCAGTTTGTCAGTCATTTTTCTCTGTGTCCTGCAGAATGTCTGACAGACTCTTCCATGAAGCAGAAACCCTGAAGGACTGTCACATCTTATTTTTGGTAAAAATTTTGCCTTGATGGGGACTGAAAATTGCTCCCAAAAAATAAAAAGAGGGGATTCTATTAGTTATTTCGGCTATAAAATAGGTTTACAAAAAAAAAAATTAGACCACAAAAGGTGCAAATTAGGAGAGATGGATTGCAGACTTTAATGACTTCCAGAGATTGCTAGGAGACATTTCCCATCTACAGCACATTATTGGAATAAAACCTGATCAACTGATTCATTAACAAAGCTTAGATGGAGACAAGGACTTTAAATAGTCCCAGGGAGTTAACAGTTGAAGCTGAGAAAGAATTGGCATTGGTGAAAGAGGAATTACGGATTGCACACGTGGATCGTGTGGATATAAAGCTTAAGTGCATTCTAGTCACATCACCCTCTAAGCATTCCCCTATAGGAATTAATGCAGAGGGAAGATAGTATATTAAAATGGATCTTTTTACCACATAAACCAAGTAAGAAATTAAAAACTTATTTGGAAAAGTCCCTGAGTTGATTCTAAAAGGAAAATTGAGACTTCATCAATTACCAAGAATAGATCCAGCAGAAATTGTAGTACCTTTTACTAACGATGAAATTGACAAATTATGGGTAGAAAGTGAACCCTGGCAAAGAGCTTATAGTAGTTTTTTGGGAGAGGTCAACAACAATTATCCCAAAAGCAAGTGAATTAATCTTATAAAGAAGACTAGCTGGATCCTTCCTCACATTGTAAGGGAAACACCAATAACTGGAGCCCCTACATTCTATACTGATGCAATAAATCAGGATAAATAGGTAGAGTGGATCTAAGTCCTTATAATTCTGTCCAAAAGTCAGAATTATCTGCTATTCTCATGGTGTTAATGGAGCATAAAGAACCTTTCAACATAGTTACTGATTCACAATATGCAGAAAGAGTTGTTTTACATATTGAAGTCACTGGATTTATACCAGATGATACAGAACTGACTTTATTATTTGTTCAGTTACACAACATAATCAGGGACAGAAATCATCGTGTGTGTGTGTGTGTGTGTGTGTGTGTGTGTGTGTGTGTGTGTGTATACATGTGCGCATGTGCACACACACACACACACACACACACACACACACACACACATATATATATTATATATATATATATATATATATATATATATATATATAATACCCATCCAATCCCATATGGGTCTTCTAGGCCCTATAGCACAAGGTAATGATGAAACTGGTAAATTATTGACAGGAAATGTGCTAAAGCACTCAGAATTTCATAAAAAAAAAAACCCCACCATGCCAATAGCAAAGGTTTGAAAAAAGACTTTCCCATCACTTGCTGACAAGCCAAGGAAATTATAAAGAAAAGTCCTATTTGTTTTTTGTACAACCAAACTCCACTACCTGCAGGAAGTATCCCAAAGGGTAATCAAAGGAATGAAATCTGCCAGATGAAATGTGTTCCATTTTGTAGAATTTAGAAAATTAAACTATGGAGGAATCCCTCGCCCCGAGTGCAGAGTCGGAGCTGCAGCCACGCGAGTCATGGCTGGTCAAGCTTTCAAAAAGTTTTTACTGCTCTTTGACAGAGAATATTGGTGGAAAAGAGTGCCACCAAAATTGTGACCAATAGATTATGGAGCATTTTCTCTGAATTTGTCATATGTTAATGGACTAGACATTGTCAATGTACTTATTGCCTGTATGTAGTATGTGTAGTTATTGTACATAGCTTTTCTTATATTAGTTATAACCTTTTTTTAAATTTTAGACAAAAAAGGGGGATATGTGGTGGTACCTTGCTTATACAAATAAAGCCTGTCTGAAGGTCAGAGAGCAGAGCTTGACACTAGCTCACCATAGAGAAGAGGCCCTGCACCTTACCAGGGCAGCACCATAGAGCCAAGCCTGTAAGGGTAGATGTGGATGAGCCAGCCCTGATGTTGTGAACATGGGAGAGCTGCTCCCATTTCTCATCTGTCTTGTGGTGGCATGGACGAAGGAAAGAAGCCCTCCCCATCGCCTTTCAATGCCTGGGACAGGTCAGAGAGCTGGCTCTGTGGTCATACTAGCGGGAGAACTATCCCTGACCCATACCAGCTGCAAGGCTTGGGAGAGCAGGCCCTGCACCTCACCTTTGTTAGCACGGGTGTAGTGGGTGAGCCAGCCCCCAAACTGCCCATGGGAGAGCTATCCCTGTCACCCGTCTGTCTTGTGCTGACATTGGCAGGGAGAATTGCCTTCCTCCACTCCCTCCCTTACCCATCAACATTGGAAGCCGGTGGGATAGCTGGCCAAGTGGTCTCAAGAGTGGGAGAACCGTCCTTGACACCCACCAGGAGAGTACACCCTGCACCTTGCCAGGGCAGCACCATAGAGCCAACCCTGTTAGTGCCGGTGTGGGTGAGCCAGCCCCAAACTGTGACCATGGGAGAGCTGCCCCCATTTCCCATCTGACAGACCAACCCTATAGCTGCCCAGGCCCAGACCCAGGGTTATGACTTGGCTCCAACATCCACCCATTTATGATCTGGTGGAGCACATGAAGGAACCTGACCCCCAGACCCTAAGCTGCAGGATCTCGGCAACATTGCGGGGGTGGGGGGGTGTGGGTGTGGGTGCGGGTTGGGGTAGGGGTGGGGTGGGGGGTGGGGGGGTGTCCAGGAAGAACCCTAGTCAGGGCCCAGCATTGAACATGTAGTGGAGTCCAGGGCCCTTGAAATAGAAAAATGCCTCTTTGTAATGAACGTTTGCTAGTAGAGGTGTGTGGACAAAGGGTATATGGCATGACCTGTTGGGTGTCACTGTAGCTTCCATGACGAGATTTTTAACTCCTTCCCCTTTTTCATTTTACACATTTTATTTTCTGTAGCATGATTAATAAAAACCCAGAGACAGATGCAGATGGAGTTTCTTTCTCATCTGGTCCCACCAGACGTTTAGCCCCAAATAAACACAGAGAGGCTTATATTAATTATAAACTGTTTAGCTGATGTCTCAGGCTTCTTACTAGCTTGCTCTCTCTTAACTATTAACCCATAACTATTAATCTATGTATTTCCACATGGCCTTAGCTTACCAGAAAATACCAAGCATCCCTATCTTCCCGGTAGCTACATGGTGTCTGCCTGGCAGCTCCTCTCTGAGTCCTCTTCTCAGAATTCTCCTTGTCTGGTGGCCCCACCTATACTTCCTGCTTGGCTACTGGACAATTAGTGTTTTATTCATCAACCAATAAGAGAAACATATATACAAAAGGACATCCCCATCAGAGAGATACTGATGTTTATGCTGAAGATCAGAGAAGTAAAGCATCCAGCCACCAGAGAGTTCTCACCTCTACCAATGCTCAGAACAAGAGGGTGATCCACCAAAACTCAGATTGCATCTCCAGACTGCATTGCTTTCCACCAAGCCTCAGAATCCTAGACTGTCCTGAGTTCCTGTCTCCAGCCACCTTATATTCCTCTCTCCACCCAGCCATATCACTCCTGTCTCCAGCTCCCCAGTGTTGGGATTAAAGTTGTGAGCTCTGTTACTCTTTGAGACTGACTCACTCTCATGTAGCCCTGGGTGGCCTTGAACTCACAGAGATGCATCTGCCTCTGTCTCCTGAGTCCTGGGATTAAAGGTGTGTGCCACCACTGCCCAGCTTCTATAGCTAACTAGTGTGGCTTTGCATCCCGATCCTTCAGACAATCTTTATTAAATCATAAATAATCTGTCACCACAATTTTCTTCCTTTTTTCCTTGACTTTTGTTTTATGGGGTGGGATGCAGGCAACTGGACAGGGACTGAATGGGATCAAGATACGTGATGTGAAAAACACGTAGAATAAATAAATAAATAAAGCAAAACCAACTGCAGGCAGCCCCGGACGTGGGGAAGGCTGTATTTCTTTAACTTTTGCAGCAGAGAGCCCAACGAAGTTTTCTCAGTAAACATTAAAATGCCCTCACACTTTCACCACAGGAAGCAGGCGTTAGCCATTTTGCGGATATACCTGGCACATTCTTCCCATCTCCACAAGGCATTCCTTCAAAAGCATTTGACAAGAGTTGAACCCACTAAGGCATCATCAAAGCCCCACTGACAAGGGAGTAGACATGCCCAGCTCTGTCCATGAAGAAGGATCTCTACAGCCACTGTAGCCTCTGATTTGAGGGAGAAAATACTTAACTCTAGTCCCATCTAATCTGTCTTATCAGAAGAGGTAAACTAAGAAACATCCATGAGGTCATAGGCTAGGGGCATAGGGCACTAACAGATGGATGCCTAATTATAGAACTATGAAAAATTTCCCTCTCTGAACCCATTAGCACTTCTACTACACAGAACTCCTGTGTAGTAAGGGGATTACAGTGAGAGCATCCCATGGCTCCTACTAGTTAAGAAACCTTTTGAGAAACCCATAGACATCAGGGAAGATGAAGACAAGAACACAGGAGGAAATCGTAGCTTCTCACGCCTGCAGCTACAGCACACAGAAAACACAACCCAGCTTCCAGTCAGACAAATCTCACACTAGCCACACTAGCCGAGGACTACCCCAGTCGAGTATAGGGGTCCCTGGAATAAGGGTTCTTTCTCCAAGACGAGGGTGTAAGGATTCAGCTGTGACAAACAGAAACAAACACAGAGGCAGTTTGAATCTGAGTGTATTTTGCAGTTCTCAAGCAAGTTTTGTTTTTTATAGAGATGTTTTCTCAGGGGATGTTTTTGTTAAATAACATATGACATTATTGTTACTTGGCACAGTGATGCAGAAATACAAAACATGAGATCATCCAGAGTTAATCAAAACAAAAAATTGTCCTTGATTAATAAAAACATAGAACTGTCCTTGCTTAACATAGAATCATCCAAGGCTAACTGCATATTTCTTAAATCAAATTAATATATTTTTATGGCCAGTTATTGTTTAACATCTATTACCTAGTTCTTGTGAGTTTTTTTTTTTTGAAATATTGAGCTATTTTAACTATCTCAACTCTTTCTTATTAAAAGCTTTCATTACCAGACACTTAAGCCCACTCTCGATGACACAGGTACAGCCATATGAAGTTTTATTGTTGGGCAAGTTTTTGCTATTTGTACTTTTGTGAATGATGTGAATGATTTGGGAAGCGCTGCTCTTACCTGAGATGAGGTCATGGCTAGTGACTCCACCTCAGGGGTGGTTTCTGATCTATATGTCTTACTTGAAATGTCAGTGTAGGCTTTCAGGAACATTTCATTAATGTTCCTGAAAAGGAATAGAAGAACAAACAGAAATTGCCACGAGAATCAGCCCAATATTTTTCTCCAGCTGAGAGTTTTCACGACCATTTCCAGGAGGCCTCCTTATTTTGACGTTATTGTCTCAGTCTGTGGAACTTGTCACATAGAATCTACTGGATTTGGTGTGATATTTGTGTATTGCAAATGTTTTAACCTAATATATGATGTCTAGCTTTGAACAACAACAACAAAAGTTTCAAGGCATCCTAAAAAAAAAAATTCATACAGATTAAAGAGGGATAATAAGTCCCATTCAGACCTATATGTGTGGCTGATCAGGCTAGGAGGTCTGGTAAGTGTGAATAGGAGTGCAGGGGTGTGGGTGTGCAGGGGTGTGGGTGTGCAAGGGTGTGGGTGTGCAGGGGTGTGGGTGTGCAGGGGTGTGGGTGTGCAGGGGTGTGGGTGGAGGGGAAATAACTTGTTGAGTGTGGCTAGAGATGTAGTAGAGTACTTACCCTGTAAGTATGCAGAGAGCAAAAGAGCCTGGATTCACTCTTCAGCACAAGGGCACAAGGGCACACACACACACACACACACACACACACACACACACACACACACACAGGAGGAAGAGAAACAAAGAACAGAAACATGAAAGAAGGGATAAAAGAAAAGACAATAAAAATTGTTATTTATACACCAGAAGAACTATTGTGATTTTTTTATTACTTATTGGAAAATAAAACTCAGGTTGGGTGGTGGTGCACACCTTTAATCCCAGCACTTGGGAGGCAGAGGCAGGCGGATCTCTGTGAGTTCAAGGCCAGCCTGTGGATTCCAGGACAGACTCCAAAGTTACGGAGAAACCCTGTCTTCAAAACAAAACAAAACAAAACAAACAAAAATCAACAACAAAATACCTCAGGGATATATATTAAGGAATAAACCTGAGAAAGCCACAGAGTGACCAAGATACAATGGTCCCTCTCTACTTCCTGGATCCGAGCATCTACTCAACCCCTTGGCCCCACTTCTTCCTTCCCCCTGAACCTTTCTATTTCCTCCTAGCTGACCAGAGAACTCAAAGGTCCACTCCAGTCGGCTGAATTTGGACTTCACAGGTTAGCTTCATTGGTGGTCTTGGAGCAATCAACATGAACAAATCTCCTTCAACATTTCCCCTTTTGTCTAAATAAAAAGGAAGGGTTTTAATACTAACATGGTAAACTATATACAATAAGAACAATTATCAGGTATTATCTAAACAGAAAGGAAAGGTATTAACTTTAACCAAACAAAACTGTATACAACAAGAATTATCAAGTAAGAATTCCATTCACAATGTCCAGTCCATTTGTAGTTGGCAAATTCAGAGGAAATACTCCATTAAATAGCCTCCCTTGATGAGTTCAGACCTTTGTGCCTAATTTACTTTTTATCATGGCTAAAAACAAAACAAAACAAAACTCCTATAAGTATCTAGTCTTCAACCCTATCAGAGATCCGAGAATATATTACCTGAGTAAACAGGAAGTTCAGGGCAAACAACTTCCAAAACTACAGAAACAACAGAGACATCTGCCTGCCTGGTCAGTCACCCAGGCAGGCAGAGTGACCAACTCTGTAACATTGGGGCATCCATCTTCAGCCTACAGGTGTAGAATATCTGACAGACGTTTATTCAAAGCAGGAAAATTTTGAAGGACTGCCCTACCCTTTCTTGCCAAAATTTTGGCAGTTACTTTCTTTTGTGTCCTCTTATCCAGTTTGGACAGCATACTGGTAACAGTGGAAGCAAAGGCATTTTCTTGCCCAAAATGGCTAGCTTGTGCCACAAAGAAAGCAAACTCCCTATGGAGGTTCTTTGATGTGCATTGGTTATCCTTTTGCAAAGCAAATTGGTGCTGCCAGGAGCAGACACAGATCCCTGTCTTGAAAGCCCTTATGCTATTAAAACATTTAAAATACCATATTCCACAGATCTCTGAAGTGTTTGAAGACCACCTAGCTATCTAAAATATATCTCTGTATGACCTTGAAAACATACCTAACATGACTACAAGTTTGATGGTTATAAATGACTAACTACTAACCTATGTTTCTTAATTATCCTAGATAGTTTGTAATAATACCTTTCAAGGACGAGAAATTTATGTTACATTGTTAGATGAGCTGCATAGACACAATACCTTAAAAAAGAAACATATATCAAAAAACCTTAAATTTGTATGAAAATACAAAAATATCTTAAACAGGAGTAGAACATATATAGAGTACGTTCTAACAAAAAGAGCCTTACATTTGTATCTATATACAAAAATCCATACCAATGTAAAATATTTGAGATTAATAGTTTCATTTTAATTTAAAGTAGATTCAATCATCTACCCTTTTATCCTATCCTCCCCATATCCCCCTTTTCCTTTTCAGAAAGAGATCCTTGAATCTAATCTCCTTTGTTGAGCAACCCCCCCCCAACTATTACCAATAACAAGTTGTAGCCAACCCTCCTAAATGATGGCAAATACCCATAACCCACCAAACAGACAAAAACCATCCACCCCAGCTCTTGGGAAAGTGAATGGCATGCTCTCTAGACTGCTTCCTGTTGTCTGGGAGCCATGACATCTTTAGGGCATCCTACCTGGACCGTATAAACAAGCCTCTACCCATGCCATAAGAAAGGATGGCATGTAATAGTAAGTCATGAGGTCTCTGTACCCAACAAGGTTTATCATGCCTCATCCAGTCTCAGAGCTGTTCACGTGTCAAAGGATCAGCTTAAACATCACCTGTCTTGCAGTCTTTCTTGGTTTCTATTTTCATGTCTGTAGCCAAGATTTTCAGGAGATCTCTCCCAGACAAATCTGATCTTCATTAACTTTGAAGGCATCTATAGCTGTTTGTTTACTGTGGAAACAAAAAAAAACCCAACCTCTCCCCCACCACAATACATTTCCCAACTTCCATTCTGAAGCCAAGACATATCTAAAGTATATATGCTGGTTTAATTTGGCAGTCCCTTTCATAATCCAGTGTCTCCCAGATGTCACCATTCTCTGTTCATTAGCATTCAAAAAATTCAAAATTAAAAAAAGCACCATAAAAGGTCCAAACCCACTCTGTTATGATATTCCCCATCCTTGTGTGGTTTGTTTCCTTTTATATTACTTTATTCTCTTTTTAAAGACTTCATTTTCTTTGAGACAGGGTTTCTCTGTGGTTTTAGAGCCTGTCCTGGAACTTGCTCTTTTAGACCAGGCTGGCCTGGAACTCACAGAAATCCCAAGTTCTGGAATTAAAGGCCTGCACCACACCGCCCAGCAAGACTCAACTTATTATATTTAAACTATTTGCTTTTTCTCTGATTGTCTATAGCCATTTTCTTTTCTTTCTTCAGCATCTAAGCACATTTTAAAACACACTCTGCCTATTTAGAGGTTTTCTTGGTCTGGGTCTGACTTTCTGCGAATCTGCAGCATTCTCTGACCACATGAGTCAAACCTTAAACTTCTAGGCAACTGCTGTGTGGCTCTGGTGGCTGTCTCCTCCCTGACCCTGGGTTCCCTGAGGGCCTAGCCTCATGTCAATATCACTACAGGAGAGCTGCTTTATTGACCCACCTCTCGGAATTTGCTGAGTCCAAGCAGCAGGTGTTTTTTACCTAGCTGTACCAGCTGCTCAAGTGCTCTGCTACACAGCAGGGCCTCTTAAAAAGAGCCTCTGTTTGCTAGGAGCAGTGAGCTCTGTGGACATCACCCATTGGACACCATTTGTAATGAGTCTTTCTCTGTCCCACCAGCCAGCTCCCAAATAATGACACAATGACTTCTTATTAATTATAAAAGCTTGGCCTATAGCTTAGGCTTGTCCCACTAGCTCTTGTAACTTAAATGAACCCACTTGTATTAATCTACGTTTTGTGTCGTGGCTTCTTTACCTCTTTTCCATCTTACACTCCTGCTTCCTCTCCATGTCCTCTGGCGTTCTCTCTCACACCTAGATTCCTCTCTCCTTCTTCCTCTGCCCAGAAGTCCCACCTAACCCCTTCCTGCCTAGCTGTTGGCCATTCAGCTCTTTATTAAACCTACCAGAAGGTGCCTTGATGAAGACGCATCTTCACAGTGTACAAAAAAGATTATTCCACAAGAGAGAACTAACGACGAGAGTGGGCAACAGGTGAGAACAGATGTGATACAGAGAGCTAGGAACACTGTGAGTAAAAGGAAACCCTGAAGACAGGAACCACAACACACCCCAAGTGGAGTCGCATCAATAGCCACACACTACTGAGGAGAGAGGCAATGAGCTTGAAGCCGTATCAGCAGAAACTCCACACACTGAGAAAATGGGGTAGAAGGACGGAGCCAATCCCCAATCTCAGTCCTCTGACCTCCACTCTCACACCACGGCATGTGTGCCCAACCCTACATACAAATCAATAATAAATGTTTAAAGGGTAGTTATTTTAGAAGGACAGTCAAGGTCATGCTACACGGATGGACTACATATATTCCAAGCACGATCAGATTAATGGATAAGATAGGTAAATACAACACGGTCCTCACTCCCAGACAACCCAGCTAATGAAAGCAAACATATCAAAAGGTGCTTGTGTTATAGTATGTTATAGTATGTCATGGTGCACTGTTCAGACGTGGTAGTGGGAAGCTAATTAGTTCTCTCTGGGAGGATAACGCTATGCTTCTTTGATGGCTACTTTCCATCATCAGCTTGACTCCCCTGCCATGACGTACTGGACCTGGAACTGGGAGCCAGAACAAACACTTCCTTGCCTTGCTGCTTTTGTCGTGATTCTTGGTCAAAGCAACAGAAAAGAAATGAAGACAATATCGTTAAGGAATGAAAATTTAAGCCTGTCCTTAAAGGATGAATAGTAGTTTTGAGGCATATGCAAGATGAAAAAACAAACAAAACAAACAAACAAAAACCATTTTAACAGGAATGCATAAACTAGGAAGAAGGAAGAGAAGAATTAGGAGGAGAAGGAGGAGGAGAATTAGGAGGAGAAGGAGGAGGAGAATTAGGAGGAGAAGGAGGAGGAGAAGAGTTAGAAGGAGGAGGAGGAGGAGGAGGACCTGCTAAAATCACATGCATGCTGCTGTATTCTTAACCAGCTCTGAACTGAACTGAGCCTCCTTTTTTGAGTCAGGACCTTCTACCCCATTTTCTCAGTGTGTGGAGTTTCTGCTGATACGGCTTCAAGCTCATTGCCTCTCTCCTCAGTAGTGTCTGGCTATTGATGCGACTTCACTTAGGGTGTGTTGTGGTTCCTGTAATTCAGGGTTTCCTTTTATCATAGTGTGTGCAGACAGTGGAAGAGCAGTGCAGTGGTTATCCGCCTTGTCAATTCGACTCGACTTGAAGTCACCCAGGAGACACACCTCTCTGTGTGCCTCAGACAATGCTCCCAGACAGGTGTAACTGTAAATGCACCCTGAATGCTTGTGACACTGCTCCGTGGAATGAGGTACCAGACTTTAAGTGGGGAAGGGCATGCAAGCTGAGCACCAGCATCCGTCTTTCTTTGCTTCTTGACTACAAATGCAATGGGAGCTCTGCCTCCTCACATTGCTATCTGCATGCCTTCCACCATGATGGACTGCATGCCCTAAAGCCACAAGCCACAATAAACCCTTCTTGCTTTAGGTTGCTTCTTTTCAGATGTTGGGTCTCAGCAAAGAGAAAATTAGTTAACACAATCGAGTTTCTAAGAGTGTAGATGCCGCAGAAGGGCCATGATCCACTGGGAGGGAGGGAGCTATCAAATCACCACATATATAAACAAACCCAAATCGTAAACACATAAATAAGACCATAGCAGTAACTCCTGGCATATATAATTAACATTATGAATACGATTTAAGTGGGTCTGTGTGCTTTGGGGATGTAAATGTCTCCATCAATTCAATCAGACCAAATAATGGCCCCAGAATAACTTGTCTGAGTAAATAGAAGCTCATATTGTTTTTCTGTCTCAGCAACTCACTAATCAACCCTCATTCATAAAGGGAACATCACTCTGATTTAATATAAATTCCAGATAGGAAGAATCTATTGTACAAGTTTCCCAGCTGATTGGATGCATAGGTGCAATCTTGCTACTGACCCCTTCTCCTGACTGACTTCATCAATCGGGAAAATTAAGGCAGACCACTGATTGGAGGGCAAACCTGAAAAGGATTAAACACTTGGCATGGCATTCTAAAACACTGTCATTACGGTGCAATTAACCACACTGCATATTAACGCGCAACTCTGAAATGTGTTCAGACTCCCCAATTATAATTAGTTATTCTTCAGAGAATTTTGCCGCCCACATTGAATTTCCTTAGTGCTCCTTTGTTATAATTCAGGTGTGACAGTCACTAATATATCTAAAAGGACAGTTAATAAGAAGTAGACATTCTTTACTGTAAACCTAACACATGCATGCCAGGTAATACCCAACCATTAGCGCTAATCATCATGTTTCAGACAGGCAGAACTATTATGCAATTGGACTTTGCCCCCTTTAAAACATATTAAATGGTCAGATATAAAGAGGCAGTGTGACTGAGGCACCAGCAAAACCTAGATGAGAATATAGGCATCTGTTTCTGTTCTGAGTTTTCCAGACTGAGTATGTTGCTTAGCACGGTCTTCATTTCCTCATCTGTCTATTAGGGCTTAGGTCTACGAATCATTTGAGGATGGGAACTGGGAGGGTGGCTTTGTCCGTCTTGTAAACATGAGAACCTGAGTTTGAACCAAGAATCTGCTGGGGGATGTCCCTCTGTATATGTGTTTCTCTTATTGGTTGATGAATAAAACACTGTTTGGCCAATAGCCAGAACAGCCAGGCAGGAAGATAGGTGAGACTAGGAGAGGAAGGAGGAAGGCAGGAAGAAGCCGTGGGAGGAGGCACACTGCCAAAAGAATAGCATGCCAGGGCATTACTGGGTAAGCCACAGCCTCGTGGCAATATATAGACTAATAGAAATGGGTTAAATAATTAAGAGAGAGCTAGCCAGTGAGAAGCCCTAGCCATTGGCCAACAGTTTAATAATTAATATAAGTCTTTGTGTGCTCATTTGGGGCTGAAGCAGCCATGGGACCTGGTGGGACAGAAAACCTCCATCATCAAGAACCCACATTAAAGAAAATGCTGAGCATGATGGTACATGCTTGGGATCCCAGAGCTAGTGAGATGGATACAGGCAAATCCCTGGGACTTGCTGGCCAGTCAACCTAGCTGACAAATCAGCAACTTCCAGGCCAGTGAGAGAAAAAAATAAGGGGGTAGCATCTTGAACAACACCTGAGGTTGATTACACACACACACACACACATACACACATACACACACACATACACACACATATACACACACATACATACACACATATATACACACATATACACACACATATATACACACATACACACACACATATATACACACACACACATATATACACACACACATATATATATATACACAAACATACACACACATATATACACACATATACACACACATACACACACATACACACACACACACACACACACACACACACACACACACACACACTAGCTTGGTCAACAAGAGAACTGTACAGAATTTGGTCATTATCTTAGTTTCTATTCCTATTGTGGGGATAAATACCCTGACAAAAGCAACTTAGGGGAGGAAGCGCTTTTTAACTCAATGTTCCAGGTACAATCCATCATGGTAAGAAAGTGAACTCAGTAGGAGCTTGAAACAGCTGGTCATATCAGATTCACAACTCAGGAAACAGTGTAAGATGCATTCTAACTTACTGCTGCTCAGTTTCCTGCTTCATTTACATAATTCAAGATCCCAATCCCAGGGATGGTCTCACTCATGATGGACAGGTCTTCCCAGGTCAATAAACATAATCAAGACAACTCCTCATAGGCATGCTTGGGGCCCATCTTCTGGGTCAAGCTCTTGCCTCCACAGTCTTTCTATGCAACTCTGACACTATTCAATCATAGGTCTAGATTGTGTTTGAGAGGAGGTAGGAAGCCAGAGGGGATGACCGGCACCAGGGAAACAGTACCTTCCAGACATAACAGAACAGACTCATTTATGAGCTCACCATCTGTGGTAGCATGCACAGGGCCTACCCAGATTCACGCTAGACAGAATCTCAGCAATGAGAGGGGGAAATGGACATGATCTCCCATCCATAACCAAGATGCTCTCTCCGATTGGCAGCTGCTTACAAAGGAAAAAAAATCAGTTTTCCACAATGGTGTCTTAACTGGTAAGATACAAATCACACTCAAGGGCAAGCCCCATGTCTAGAAGTACATGGCCAACACATAATGAACTCAACAGTGTTTTTGTAGACTTTTTTTTTTATCTCATTCTGCTTTGTTTGGGAAATTTTTATTTTTTTATTAATTTATCTTTCACATTCTAAACCCAGCTCTCCCTCCCTCCTTCCCTCCCACTCCCCCCACTCCCTCCTCCTCCCATCTGCTCCACGAAGAGAGTAAGGCCTCCCATGGGAAGTCTACTAAGTCTGTCCCATCATCTAGTTGAGGCAGGACCAAGGCACCTCTCTAGCCCCACACCCCTGTGTCTAGGCTGGGCACAGTATCTCTCCATATAGAATGGGCTCCACTAAGTCAGTTTGTGCATTAGTGTTAAGTCTCCACCAGAACACAATAACCCTCTTACAATAGGTCCCAAAACTTGCAATATAGCTAAAACAGGAGACAGGGGCTTCAAAATAGTAATTATTAATGTGTTCAAGGACCTTAAAGACAATATGAATAAATCCCTTAATTAAGATCATTAAGACACAGAGCGTTGAATGAAATAATGAAAACAATTCAAGGCATGAAAGTAGAATTTAACAAAGAAATGGAGTTGCTAAAGAAAACCCAAACTGAAATAAAACTGGAAATGAAAAATTAGGAAGTCAAACAAAAACCCTCGGAGGTAAGCCTCACCAATAGAGTGTAAGATGTGGAAGAGAGAATGTCAGGCATTGAAAACAAAGTAGAAGAAATGGATACCTTTCTTTCAGTCAAAGAAAATGTTAAACCTAAAAAATTTCAGACACAAAATATCCTGGGAATATGGGACATTGTGAAAAGACCAAATCAATGAATAATAGGGATAGAGGAAAAAGAAGAAATCCAGGTCAAATGCACAAAAATTATGTTTTTAGTAAATCCATAGAAAAAAATCCCAACCTAAAAAAAGGAGGTGTCTTATCAAGGCACAAGAAGCATACAGAACGCCAAGTAGACTGGACCAGAAAAGAGATGCCCACTACACAAAATAACCAAACCACTAAGCATGCATAACAAAGAAAGGATATTAAAAGCTAAAAGGTAAAAGGACCAAGTAACATATAAAAGCAGGGCTATCATAATGACACCTGTCTTCTCAATGAAGACTCTGAAAATCAGGAGGACCTGGAGAGATAAACGAGTGTTCTAAAAATGTAGAGAGACCACAAATGCTAGCACATACTACTATATCCAGTAAAACTATCGATTATTATGGAGGAGAAAGAGAAACATTCTACAATAAAACCAAATCTAAGCAGTTCTATCTATAAATCCAGCTCTACAGAGGCATTAGATGGGAAACTTCAGTCTGAAAAAGTTAATCACACCCAAGAAGACACAAGGAATAAATAATCCCAGAACAATGAATCAAAAGAGGGAGGAAAATCTCACAGCACAACAACAAAATAACAAGAATCAAAAGATGCTGCTCATTGATAACTCTCAATATTTAATAGTCTCAATGTCCCAATAAAAAGACACAGAGTAACAGGTTGGATTTGAAATCACGATCCATCTTTTTGCTGCTTCCAAGAAACACATCTCACTATCAAGGATAGACACCATCTCAAAGTAAAAGGATGGGAAAAGGTATTTCAAACAAGTAGACCCAGGAAGTAACCTCATATAGTCATCTTAATATCTGACAAAATAGACTTCAAAACAAAATGAGTCAGATAGGGAAGGACAGTACATAATAATTAAGGAGCAATCCACAACAGGGATATTGCAATTCTAAATATTTATGTACCAAACACAAGGGTATCCAAACATAAAAGAAACACTTCTACTGCTATAGCCAGCTCTTGCTAATAAACAGATTATTCAGACTAAAAACTAAACAGAGAGATGCTGAGATTAAATAACATCATAAATCAAATGCACATAGTAGACATCTATAGAACATATCATCCAAGCACAAAAGAATACATTTTCTTCTCAGAACATTCTCCAAATTGACTCATACTTAACACAAAGCAAATCTCAACAGGTATAAGAAAATTGAAATAACAACCTGTACCTTATCTGACTTCTGATATAATACAGAGGCGCCAAGTGAAGGAGAAGGCTTGTCGATTCAAGATATCTTTATTCAGATAAATACCAGCCAAATGCAAGCCAGAGCGTGCCCAGAGGCACAAGGCAGGGAGGCCAGAGAGAAGGGCCCCCACATGTCTGTTAAGAACCTAACACGCACCATCCTGACCTCACGCCCTTACAGGCATGGTCAAGCACACCTGTAGTCAGCCTTTAGGAGGCGTGGTCACTGTGTCTCCCTACAGACTTCCATAGATTAGCATGAAACAACAGAAACTATACAAGTGAGTGAAAGACTTGTATTATAAAAGCATTAAGACATTGAAGAAAACAGCACAGCATGGAAATATCTTTCATGTTCATGGATTAGTAAGATTAGTATTGTGAAAGCAGTCATTTTACCAAAAGCAATCTGCAGATTCAATGCAATCCCCATAAAAATTCTAACACAACTCTTCACAGAAATTAGAAAAAAAGTTTTCAGCTCCACATAGATACAGAAAAAGAAAAGAAAAGAAAAGAAAAAACAACAAAACCCAGGATATAAAAGGATTACCAGCCTACAATCCACACTGCCAGAGAAGCTAGTAAACAAGGAGGACCCTAAGAGAGACTTACATGGTCCCCTGGAGAAGGGGAAAGGGACAAGATCTCCTGAGCAAACTGGGGGGGGGGAAGACTAGGGGAATGAGAAGGAGAGAAGAGGAGGGGTGAGGAAGACATGATGGGGCAGGGAGGTTGAGTTGGGGGAAGAATAGAGGAGAGCAAGATAAGAGATAATTAATAGAAGGAGACATTATAGGTTTAAAGAGAAATCAGGCACTAGGGAAATGTCTGGAGAGCTACAAAGATGACACCAACTAACAATCTAAGCAACAGAGAAGAGGCTACCTTAAATGCCCTCCCCTGATAATGAGATTGATGACTGACTTATATGCCATCCTAGAGCCTTCATCTAGCAGCTGGTGGAAGTAGAAGCAGACGCCCACAGCTAAACACTGAACTGAACTGGAATCCAGTTGCATAGGAGGACGGATGAGCAAAGGGGTCCATACCAGGCTGATGAAACTCACAGAAACAGCTGACCTGAACAAGGGAGAGCTCTTGGTCCCCAGACTGATAGCTGGGAAACCAGCATGGGACTGATCCAGACCCCCTGAATGTGGGTATCAGTGAAGAGACCTTGGAAATCTATGGGGCCCCTTGTAGTGGATCAGTACTTATCCCTAGCATAGGAATGGACTCTGGGAGCCCATCCCACATGGAGGGATACCCCCTGAGCCTAGACACAAGGGGGTTGGCCTAGGCCCCATCCCAAAGGATATGACAGACTTTGAAGACCCCCTACAGAATGCCTCACCCTCCCTGGGGAGCAGATAGGGTATGGGATAGGTAGGGTATTAGTTGGGGGGGCAGGGAAGGGGAGGGAGATGGACCTGGGTTAACATGTAAAATAATCTTCTTTCTAATTAAAATAAAAAAAAAGAATAAAAGAACTGCTGGAACTCTGACCCTCCAGGTTTCAAGTTGTACTACAGAGAAATAGTAATGAAAACAACCTGGTATTGGCACAAAATAGACATGTTGATCAATGTTGGAATAGAATTAAAGACCCAGGCACAAGACTTCAAACCTGACTTTTTTTTTTAAAACAAAGAATCCAAATTACACACCAGAGAAAAGACAGTATTTGTTGAAGACAGTATCTTCAACAAACAATGCTAGTCAAACTGGCTGGCTGCTTACAGAAGAATGAAGAATGCAAATAAATTCGAATCTATTTCCCTGACACACAACTCAACTCCAAATAGATCAAGGAGGTCAGCATAAAGCCAGATAGCATGGATCTGATGGGAAAGAAAGTGGGGAATGGGCTTGAACTCACTGGTACAGGAAAAGACTTTCTGAATAGAACATCGGTAGTACAGGCACTGAGATCAATAATCAACAAACAGGGCCTCATGAAACCAAACATATTCTGTACAGTAAAGAACACTATCATTCAGAAAAGGTGGTAGGCTACAGAACTGGAGAAAATGTTTACCATGTTGCATATCCAATAGAGGCTTATTACCTAGCATATATAAAGAACTAAAAAAAAATAATATCTGAACATCAAGAAACAAATAACCCAATTAAAAAACGGTACAGCACTGAGCAGAAGGTTCTCAAAGGATGAAACACAAATGGCCGAGGAATGCTTAGAGGAATGGTCAACACCCTTAGCCATCTTAGGAGAAAAATTAAAAATACTTTGAGATTTTCCTATTACCACATTCAGAATGGCCAAGATCAATAAAACAAATGACTGTGCACAAGTGTGAGGAGGTGAGGACTTATTGCTGGCGGAGTGCAAACTGTTCCGAATCTATGGAAATGGCGTGGCCATTCCTCAGGAAGCTGGGAATAGCCCTACCTCAAGATTCAGCTATGCCACTCCTGGGCACGTACACTAAGGACTCCACATCCTGTACTGAGACACTCACTCATTCATGTTCACTGCTGCTTCGTTCATAATATCCAGAAACTGGAAACAGCCTAGATAACCATCAACTGCTGAATGAATGGATAAGGAAAATATGGTTCAATTATGTAGGTGACACAAAGTTTTTGTGCCCAAAGATCACTAGGGAAACCAGGAATATTGACCATGCAGAGGGTGTCTCTTCAAAGGAGGAAAGACCTGTTTTCTGCCCAGGAAGCTGGGACTGGATGCTGTTAATGACCTGGTGACCTTTTGCCTTGTGTAGAGATGCACCTCACCCAAATCCCCCAGAATGATTATCCCAGACTTTCCCTCCCTAGTCCTTTATCTTTAGCTCCCAGTTAATAGAGCCCATCCTTGGAGTGGGCATCAAATGTACTTTTATAGCCTACTGATCTCTAAGCTATCTCAGAGACCATACCAGATCCTAGGCCTAACCTATAGAACCCATCTTCATGGTCACGTGTACTTTGCAAAGGAGTTTCTACGTACTCATGCCTTAAGCTTTATTGTACAAATGGAATTGAAATGATTGTTTCCTGGAAACTTTTCCCCCCCAAATAATACTACTGTGTTTAAATATACTGGCAATAAATTGCCTGGCATCGGGCTTTCTAGAAGTTTGATCCAGCCTGAGTCAGGATGGACCGAGTTTTCATTCTTACCTCTTTGTGGACCATTTCCCTGCCTGGCAAGACACCTGCAAGGACCCCCTCATAGTTACACAATGGAATATTAAGCCAATTAAGAAAAATGAAATTAGAAGGTAAATAGATGTAGGTAGGGAAAAAATCCTGAGTGAGGTAACCAGACCCCAAAAGACAGATGTATGTTTCCTCATATAATTGCATGTTACTTTTTAAGCTTTAGATACATGTGTTTCAATCTGAATAACTATAAAGGTTATTTGTTATAATAAAGGTTTTATACAAGAGTGCCCAGTAAAGGACAAGGTAGGAGGAGACAATCTCGCAAGGAAGGGGAAAGAGAATATAGTGTTATAGAGAGACAAAGGGGGAGCTAGGAAAGGAGCATTAAATGGGAATGGGATAGAAGAGTGAAGGAGGGAATAGACGGGGGGGGGGGGGGGGACAAGTGACACTAAAGGTCATTTGACAAATGACATGGAAACCTCCCAAGCTTCCTAAGATATATACATATACCAAAGGAATCTAAACGGAGTCACCAAATATAGAGGAGACAATACCTCTAACTGGACATCTTATGACCCTCCCCAGTTGAAAGTCCAGTGTCAGGAATGGGTTACAGCTTGTTGAATCATTGGCCAAAGGTGCCCATGGAAACCCCCAGACATTGCAGGGTATTGCCAAGGCTACTGGTGACTCTCTGCAACCTGATGGTCAAGCCCTACTGCTGAGGACAACACTCACTATGTCATCAAACATGGGGAAATTGGAGTTGGTGCTGGCTAGAAGCTTTGTATCTACTAACCAGAAGCCATGGTTCTGGAAGATATTTTACACACTGTTGAAAAAGAAAATTAGTCATTAATGTCACCAGCTACAGAACCTATGACCGACAGCTGTGACTTGCCTATGAGATACACTGGTGTAACAGAGGCACAGAATGTTATGGGACTAGCCAACCACTTTCTGATAGGATCTGAAGCCCAGTCCGTGAGACTGAACTCACACCTGACACTCACAATGCCTGAGAACCTAAAGCAAGATAGGTCCTGAGCCCAGGAGGAAAACCACAACTGCTCTTCTGCAAGAGGAACACAGTGATAAAATGACTCCTGATGTCATACAGCTACATCCATACATCAGCACCTCACTCAGCTCTCGTCAGAGAAGCTTCTTCTTGCAGTAGACAGTATTTTAACAGAGACATGGGAACAACTGGGCAACGCATAGCGAGTGAGATGCATTGGAGCACTCAGTCCTAAATGGGATTTTTATTTCATCAAATCTATCCCTCAAGGCTTGGGGTGGGGGGTCAATGCTGGAGAAGTGAGAAGGTTCTAAGAGTCAATTGATGACCCAAGGAGGCAGTATCTTCCAGACACAGCAGTCTGACACTCGTAGGAACTCTTAGAGAGTGTAGCACCATCCACAAGGATTGCACAGGTCCAAGCCAGACAGGGTCCCAGTGCTGAGAAACACAAGTAGACATGGGCGCTCATCTCTAACCAAGAATTGATTTGCAATTGATCAGTCTTCTCCTCTACATTTACAACCGCATCTCAGGGCAGGCCTCATGTCTGGGAGAAGTTGGCCAACACAAAACAAACTCAGTGCTGCTTCTGTGGACTTTTTACTTCATTTTGCTTTGTTGGAGCTTCTTTTAAAAATCTTTTGGGTATTTTGTTTGTTTTGATTTTTCTTTTTACACTTTTTTTTGAAGATTTTGTTTGTTTACTTGTTTTTAAGAGGAAGAGAAAGGAACATAAAGTTGGGTGAGTGGGTGGGGGAGGAGGATCTGGGAGGAACAGGAAGAGGGGGAAAACATGATCAAAATAGATCAAAATGTATAAAAATTTTTCAATAAAAAACTTATTTAAAAGTCTTACAAAGGAAGAGAGAAAGAAAGAAAAGAAAACTAACATACTTAAAGGCATAAAAATACATTTTTCTACACAATCAACACTCTAGAAACCTGACAGCTTCCACAACTCCTACCCAGTCTTTCACTGTAAGCCCTAGAGAAATCAATTAGACAAGAAAAAGAAATAAACATTACTTAAATTGGGAGTGAAGAAGTAACAACTCTCTTGTTCTCAAGGGACACTATTTTGTAGATAGAAAACCCCAACTAATGCACAAAGAAAACTATTGGAGCTGATTAATGAACGCACGAGCATTGTATGACATAAAGCCAACATACAGAAACCTGCCATTCTGCTATAAACAGACCAATGGACAATCTAAGAGGAAATACTTAGGAGCATATTTAACTAGCATGCGATTAGACATAAAATGCTTCTAAAAGAAAAAGACCTAAACAAAGGAGAGGACTGCTGTGTTTATGTCCTGAAATCTTGATGTAACTAAGACATCAGTAACCCCCAAACTGTTTACATACTTAACTCATTTTAAAAGCTCAATGACTTCTTTTTCAGAAATTCAGAAATGTGTCTGTATTCCTGAGTCTTTACTGATGTGACAAACTTCTGGGCAGAAACAAAGGAAGGGTTTGGGTTGGCTTACAGGGTCGTAAGGATAGCTCCACCATGGCGGGGTGGACCCCACTAAGCAGAGCAGAGATGTGGTGAGCCAGGAAGCAGAGAGAAGGGCATGCTGGTGCTCTTCTGGCCTGTTCACCCTCCCCTTTTATTCTGTCCGTGTTTCCCAGGCTGTGGGGCAGTGCTGCCCACACACAGAATGAATCTTCCCACTCAGTTAATCCTCCCTGGAAATGCCTTCACAACACACTCAGAGGTGCAACCCATCACTCTCCTGGGTCGTTGTAAATTCAGCCAAGCTGACAATGCACATTAAGCATCTTTGAGTTCCCATGGCATTGCAATGATCCAGCAATAACACTTTTGATACAAAACCAAGAGAGATGAAAGCATGCTCTCACAGAGGTATTTATAAACCCATGCACTATTATCTATGAGAGTAAAAAGGTAATCCAGCTATCCACTGGCAGATGAATACAGCAAGTGAGTACTTGGGGATATTATTAATTTTTTAAAAGAAAGGGAATTCTAACAAGATGCTAAAATACAGATAAACCTTGAGGAGTTTTGCTAAGTAAAGCCACAGAATAACAGGCAGTGAAAAAGGCTCCAGCTCCTAACATGGTGTGATGTGGATGGATCACCAGAGTGAAAAATAAGTCAATCCCAACATGTCACACACTGTATGAGTCCATTTATGAAATTCCTGAAAAGAAAAAACAGATTTGGGGTTGCTAGGGGCAGGTGATAGAGACAGAAGGAATGGTTCTTTAATGGGCCAATAACAGAGGAAACCAGTCACCAAACTGATCTGTATTTACCTGTGTCCATGTCAGCATCCTGAATGTAACATTTTTATTACAGATTTGGAAGATTGTGATCATTGAGGGAAAACAGAAGCGATTGCTATTATTTTACATAATGCTTTAAATCTACAATCACGTCAAAATAAAACTTTTCACTTAAAACCCTGTTTTATGTTAACAGCTAGTGTACTTATTGTTGCAGTTTGCAGTTAAATAGGAGGCATGTCTTACTTTTCAAATTTTTAATAGAATAAATGTTGATAGATGCAATTGCATTAACTTTTCCTGAGGCGACATGAGCAAATGCCTGCGGTCCCTAGATGGAGCAGCAATGACAGACCGAAGTAATGATGCCTACACACGCTCTTGCTTGGTGAACTACTGAGTTTACCCACAGGCGCACGAGTGATCCCAGAACAGCTGCGTGACTGAGAAGTCTTATCCAGCCCAATGGAGCTCTTCTTCAGTTAGACCTGCGCTCTGGCCCCACTGAACCCACATGCAATTGGGGCATAATTACATGCAACTGAACAGGGAGGGCCTCACAGCTGCCCTGATTGACATGGTCATGGCTGTTAGGAAATGCTCAGTGAGCAGCATTTCCTAACAATAACTCACATAAAGAAAATCTGCTGTGCGGTCAGAGTTGGCTCAACAGGTGGGCGCCTGCCACCAAGACTGACAACCTGAGTTCAATTCCTGGAACCCATATGGTGAGGGGAAAGAACCAATTCCCACCATTTGTCTTCTGACTTCTACATACATATGCACACAAACTAAATTTAGTGATTAATTATTTTGAAAACTTTCATGGGGCATCCACAATGATGTTTAAGAGTGGTGTCCTATAATTTGCAGAGAGAGAGGGAGAGAGACTTTGGAGCACTCAGCCCTAAATGGGATGTCTTCATCAAACCCTTCCCGTCAAGGCTCAGGGATCTGTGTGGAAGAGGAGGGAGAAAGAATCCGAGAGCCAGAGGTGGAGAATGGCTCCAAGGAAACAGTGTCTTCCTGACACAGCAGGACTCACAGAGACCGTGACTGCGCACACTTGAGACCAGCACAGTTTCAAACAAGACAAACCCAGCACGGAGAAGGGGAAGTGGACACAAAGGCCCAACCACCCCTAACCAAAAAGCTTTTTGTAATTGATATCACTGGGAAAGAAAAATCAGTTTTCTCAAATGGAACATCACTAGGTATACCAGGCTTTTTCTTTTAGGCCACCAACTTATTCCCAAATCATGACACAGAGACTGATTATTAGTTATGAATGCTTGGCCTTAGCTTAGCAGAAATTCCTTATTAGCAGAAGTATACACAATACCCAAGAACCTCGCCTTGGATAGATAACGTGGAATACAAAAGGCATCAAATCGCAAGCAGACGAAACTGTTTTTCTGATAGCTGCTCTGCCTCGAAGTTCATTGCCTAGCCTGTTATTAGGTCTTTCAGACATTAATGGGACAGAGAGCTTGCAGCATTTTAAATTGTTTGTGGTACAAGAGAGGAAAAGAACCTTAGGAACAGCAAGGACTTTGACAAACCTGACATTGCCCAAAGTAGATTATCTCTGCATAGACAGCTCCGTTAAACCTTGACTTCTAATTTTAAAAAAATAAAATAAAATAATACAGCTAATGCTGGATGAGCATAGGAGTCTAATTTGGAAGAAATGACAAACGGTCAAGGTCTGTTGGCTTTGTTCATAGTATGTTAATTCACCATCATTATGCATATTCAAGATGAGTCCCCGTTATTATATCGCCTGGAAGTTTATGTCTAGATAACTGTTCTCTTTTCAATAGACTTTTCTATAGAAAGGGCAAGCCATACCACTTAAGGCTCAGAGAGACCCAACCCTGTCAGCACCAACCAATTGGCCTCCGTCTACAAAACACAATCTGTGCCTCGTCTCCTTCAGCACGCACTAATGCATTGCGGGGTTTCTTTCTCTGAATTGAACTGTAGGAAGAATATAATGGTATCTCACCGGTTGGCTTCAGATTTAAATGATTTCTAAACACTATTTAGCTTTTACATAGCTATTAACCTCAAAAAGGGTCAGATAGGGACTAATAAGGAATTTCAGCTCTCTGTCCTGGAGAATTCTTTTCCCTTCCAGGCAAGGTGGCCTCCACTACATTATTTGTATAACATTTTGCACTGTTTTATCAATAACAACAATAAAAACAACCTGATTAACAATGAAACTCTAACAGTAAAGGGGAGGGTAAATTTTAGGCCCTTTCTGTCAGGAAAACTAATTGATTTATAGATAAAGTGAGAACAATACACTTTACAGTAACATTTTTTCCCCTCTCTGTGTTTTTATTTTTATTTCTTGTTTTAAAAGACTAGCCCAGGCTAGCCTCCAACTAATTAGGTAACTGGGAATGACCTTGAACTCCTGGATCTCCGGACACTGCCCCCTAACTATTGAGATTATAGGTGTGTGCCATCATGCCCAGTTTATGAGGTGCTGGGGGTTCAGCCCAGGGCTTCTCAAGACTCTATCAATGAAGCCATATCCTCAGCCTCTCTCCATAAGTCTTACCCTGAGGAAAGTGAAGTGCTGTGTTCCATGTCTGTTGTTCGCCTACCCCAAGTATGAAACTGAACATTCGTGATTAACTCACATATGGAGATTCATGTGGAAGAGCCTCCTGACCCATACTCCAGAACCCCAACGTGGATGCTATGCTGTGACAGTAGAACTTTGAGTTGACCAAAAGTCATCACGGACATGCATCCTGGGTGGTTTGATTTATTTTGTCAACTTGACCCAGCTAGAGTCATCTGGGAAGAGGGAAACTCAACTGAGAAAACACCTCCATGTGATGGGCCTGTAGGAAGACTTTGGGGGCATCTTCTTGACGATCGACGTGGGCAGGTCCAACCCACTACAGAGTGGTGCCATGCCCAGACAGCTGGTCCTGGGTTATATAAGAAAGCTGGCTGAGCATGAGTCATAGGAGCCTGTAAGCTCCTGTAAGCAGCATCCTTCCATGGCTTCTCCTTCAGTTTCTGCTCTAGCTTCCTGCTTTGGGTACCTGACCTGACTACTCTTGAAGATAACCTATAACCTGTAGGATGAAATAAGTCCTCCCCACCCCCAAGTTACTTGTGGTCATGGTTGGTATCTCAACCACAGACAGCAAACTTGGACTGAGATCACTACCAGCTATGTGTGTGGAAGGTTTGATAGGAACCCAAGAAGATCTTTTAACCTTTAATCCTCATTCCCTGCCTTGGCAACAAGGGTTCTGTCTTCCCTGTGAGGGTCTCACCAGAAACATCATCTCATACCCCACTGCCCTTCTTCTGAATCCCACTCTAATGTCACCACTGTGACTGTCCATAGTCCTCCATGGTGGCCGAGTTGAGCAGCCTTCAAGAGTGTTCATGAGTTGAGTCAATTAGACACAGGGTGAGCCTTGTCTGAGATTTGTTAGCAGCAAAGCCTCTCATTTGTTAAAAGGTTTCCTGATGGTTCTGATGGGGAATGTACTGTGTATGTTTATCTTATTGATTGTTAAATAAAATACTGTTTGGCCAATGAGACAGCAAGTTAGACGGGACTAGGAGTCAAAGAGGATTCTGGGAAATGTAGTAGAGAAGTGGTGATCCAGGCAGGAAGTGACATAGTAAGGAGACTCTTATTTAAGCAAAGGAGAAACAGGAATGGTCCCTTTTCCAGCGGCAGGATGTGAGCCACCAGCAAGGAGGGACACCAATAAGGTGTCTGATAAGATAAGTCTTATAACATATATAGATTTATGATAATTAAGACTGAGCTAGCAGATGAGAAGTCCTAGTCATTGGCCAAGCAGCACTGAACCTAATACAAGTTTCTGTGTATTCATTTGGGCCCTAACTCAGGCGGGTAGCTGGCATAAAGCTCACACGTGGCGGTGGGGCTCAGGCGGCTTTTGGCAGAAAGATTTATCGTAACATGGTTCTTCTCCTCATTTCACTTCTCCCTGACCATATTTCTCTTATGGTTCCATTAACATTAGCATTTGCTTACCACCCTACTTAAGCAAGGCAGGCTGATGGACAACAGCCTCCAAGCAGCCCTTCACATCTCCTTAAGAGAAAGGAAAATCAAGACCAACACGGAAAAAGGCTGCTGAAGAAAGTGACATTTGCAATGGTTAATGGGCCTACAGATTTTTCCTTTGCTTTTAAAAGACATTGCTTTTGGGGAAGGGGGCTTGCAGTTTCCCCTCACCTGGCCTAGATCTGTATCAACTCATATCTGTAGCAGTCACTCATCCCTCATTTTCCTTCCAGTAATTCAACAAATACATGTACAGTGCATGCCATACAGCAATAAACAAGATAGATATCACTCTTGGTTTCCCTGTTGAAGAAAGCAAGACACACACAAAGAGAGCAAGAAACCAGCTACGCAGAGAATTCCAGTCAGCCCATGTGACGGTGATCCCATGAGCACATTAGGTTGTGTGACTAGGGGTCACCCTTCCAAATGGGGTGATATTTGTTCTCAAGTTTAAACCATAAGGCATCAACCAGATGGACATAGAAGATAGAATCAGCACAGGATCAGTCCCGAGACAAGAGTACGCCCTACCCCAATCACCTCACCACTTTCAATTATTTTTTCTGAAAATGAATTTTCCAAGGCCCAGATGACCATTAAGGGCATGTTTATTATATTGTTTATTTATTTACCCATGTGTGTGCATGCAATTTGTATGCCATGGCACAGCTACAGAGATCAGAGAACAAATGGTGGAACTCAGTTCTCTTCTTCCACCATGAAGGTCCCCAGTATTGAGATCAGTCATCAGGCTTCAGTCATCTCTTGGGCCCTGGATTTTCATTCAGTGAGAGCTTATTATTTACAATACTTGCAGCTCTATGAAACCCAGGAGCATCCGAGAGAGTGTGAAACGTAGGAACCTCCATTCAAATATTTACTGGGCTTCTTAGTGGACATTGTTCTCCTTTCTCCCTGTTTCTGAAGGGGGATGGCCCTCTGTATATGTGTTTCTCTTATTGGTTAATGAATAAAACACTGATTGGCCAATAGAGGCAGGAAGATAGGCGGGGCTAAGAGCCGAGGAGAGAGACCGAAAAGAGATGCCATGTAGCTGATTAACATAGTATCTCTGTGTGTTCATTTGGGACTGAAAATGCAGGACCTGGCAGGACAAGAAACTCCAGCAACCTCTCTCTCTCTCTCTCTCTCTCTCTCTCTCTCTCTCTCTCTCTCTCATAGATTCTTTCTCTGTAGCTCAGGCTAGTCTATAACTCCATATAGACCAGGCTGGCCTTAAACTGGTGGTGATCCTTCTGCCTTAGCTTTTCCAGAGCTGAGGTTACACGTGTGGGCCATAATACTTGGGTCAGACACTAGTTTTGACACTAAGACTGCAAATGTAAATAAATCTGAAAGCAGCAAGCAAACAGTAAGCAAACAAGCAATTACAAATCTGTAGAATGCAGGCCACAAAAGGAGCTATAGCCAGACCCCTCCAGGTGACCCAGCCTGCAGACAAGCAGGCACCTCACTCAGACTTGAGGAGTTCAGGAGGATGCCCAGAGCTGTGAGCAAGGGAATGAAGATGAACAGGAAACAAACCACCAAAGGGAGGATAAGAGAGAAACTGAAAATATAGACAGAGGGAGGGACCAGCAAATGCACAAGGCCCAATATAAGAAAGAGCACAGAGGCCAGTGAGGTGGCTCTGTAGGCAAAGGCGCTGGCCACCATCAGGACCCAAACACAGACAGAGACCTGCGCGCGCGTGCGCGCGCGCGCGCGCTCACACACACACACACACACACACACACACACACACACTAAAATGTAATGAAAAATATAAAGAAAGGAAAGAAGAATTCAGAACCATACATGCCTCTGGAAACAAGAGAGGCGCCATCTGCAGAAGGCTTTATCAGTTGTCTTGAAAACACTGGGAGCCAGTGAAGAGCTTTTAGGAAGGATACAATGCGGCCACATTAAATGCTAGGGAGCCCACGCTAATGAGAAGACTACTGCACTCAGCAGTGTCCACCTAGGTCAGGGAAAAACAGGTGACCTGAACCAATAGAACGGCTGGAACGGGGAAAGAGGGGCTAAAATGTGAGCAGGAGATGGACGGAGAGAGGGAAATAACAGAGATGAATTCCTGTTTCTGGAGAGTTGGGTGGTTAAGGGTGAGAGGGAAGGGTAATGAAGAAGTCACTTAGAGCCAAAAGCACAGTGAGTCCTCCAGGCTGAGCCGTCAGTGCTCAGAGCCTAAAGCACAGTGAGTTCTCCAGGCTGAGCCGTCAGTGCTCAGATACTTGGTACTGAACCCATGGGGACCTGAGAGGATAGAACCAGATGTGGAAATGTGGGGGACAGAATAATTCTGTTATGGAATATTTTGGTGCCCAGTCTCTAGCTCCAGTAAACAAGGAGCACCGGAAAGCTCTGGCCCACTATTGTATTGTTAATGCCAGTAGGGCTACTATTGTTTGCCATGGCCTCTGGGTAATGTGCCTCTTATTTGCATCTCTGTGGGCCTAAGCATCTGAATAGGCCCTCACTTGGGCGGAGGTGCTGGAGGTGTGTGAGTAACTGGTGAGGATGCAAGGTGAGGAGGGGCCAGCGACCAGAGCAGAGAGGGAACAAAGAGAGAAATGGTTCCCTCGTGGTGTTAGACCCCCGAAAACTCAATTATCTGGGGTCCCAGGCCACGTTCGCGGTCACTCCAATCACCAGGCGGATTCGAGAGCTTGCTGCAAACTGCACGAGGCTTTATTGTAATTTAATGAGCTAACCCCATGTTAGCTCGGGTCTTTCACCCACCTGCCATGGTGGATGGCTAGAAAAGACGGTTTGAAGCCGCTGCATACAGATCTTTATAGGGCAGCATAAGGGGAGTGTCTAGGGGTACGCACAGGCTCACGATTGGTGTGCCTCCAGGCTTGCAGGGCTTGCCCTGTGTTGATTGGTCAACTGGTTGTTATGGCCCACAGGCCCTCCCAGGGTGGTTGCTATGCTCTCTGCTTCATTGCTGTGCGCTTGTCCGTAAAGCACACCAAGGGTCGTAGAGCATAGCACCACCAGCTAACTTCTGATTGGCTCCTTGTCACAAGACAGGCATCTGACTTTCTAGTGTCTGGGACAAGGTCATAGAAGCACGTGTTTGGCCGTTATGGCTGCCAAAAGGGAAGCTGGTTCCTTCAGTGGTATTGGCAAGATGGTTAAGAAACACCAAAAAAAAAAAAAAAATGGCTAATAAAAAAATGACTCTAGTTCTACAACATGGGACTGAGAGCTCTCTAAAGATGACAAGATGCCTGTGTTTCCAGGTCCACACTCAAGCCGAACCTCATGGCTGTCGTGGGTTAAAGCTGAGACAAGCCGGGTCACGACATGGGAACATGCTGGAGAGGTGGCAGCTCTGAGCGGGGCAGGGTGGTGAGTGCTGTAATGGGAGAATTCTTTCCACTTTAGGAGTACAAGTCCAGTATGGGTGAAATAAGACCAGAAGGCCTGACTTAAAAAAAAGTCATCAACTCCTTCGTTCAACCTGGATTTGATGTCATTTCTTAATGTCATTTTTTTTAAAAAAGCTATCACTGCATAAGGAAGAGTGAGAATGACCATGATTGCTCTAAGATGAGAAGAAAAAGAGGCAGAGCAAATGAAGATGAGTAGATATGGCGTCCTGATATGACAGGAGAAAGAGTGGGAACAGGAGCTGCTAGAGAGACTCAGGGCACCGCTGGAGCGGTAGGATATCCCAGGAGTGGGTGTCCCGGAAACCAACGCAGAGTTTCAGCACTGCAGGAAGAAGTCATTGTGTCAAACGGCTACAACGCAGGTCAAAGAGGGAGTCAAGTGCCCACTGTTCTGAACAAATATGCTGCGCGGACCTTCCCTGCACCCGTCCACTGACGGTGGCTCCAGGGAGCGGGAGCATGGAGGGAAAGGGGGATGTGTGGGTTGTGAGGCTGGGGAAGGGATCTGGGTTCTCCAGAGGATGAAGATGAGTCTGACTGAAGAATGGAAGGGGTGGCCTCAGTTAGGCATCGTGAGCTTGTCGTGTACTGGTCAGTTACCCAGGCATGCCTGTCTCAACATCTGAAATGAAGGGGGCAGCCTGGCTTCCTGAGTCAGCTTCTCAGTGATCTCAAACACCACGTGACAGACTACCAATAAAATGTGCAGTGCAGACCTTTAACCTTACAGGAGTTACTATTATTTATCCCATGATATAAAAACACCTGCAGTGGGAAAGGAAGCCAGAAGTTTGGCCACAGAAATCCCCATCGGGAAGTCCATCTGACTGCCACTCGGTTTTCACTGGGTGTTGAGCAATAGATTTGATCGTGCTATCTCTATCTGCTATGTATTTGTTCTTCCAACTGAGAGCCTTACCTGAGGGGCCTGTGTGCTGAGCAGGACTTTGAATAGGGAGCCCAGAACGTTTGCTGGGCTTTCTGACTTGTGCTAGATGTTTGTAACTCCCTGATTGGTCGATTTTTTTTCTGTGTCCATCATCTCTTGATATATATATATATATATATATATATATATATATATATATATATATTTACTTTGGTTTGCTATACACTTAATAAACGTACTCATTCAAAAGTGTAAGTATCATAGGTCATTCTCCAGACCCCACAGAAGAAGATCACACTTGTAAAGTAGGGTAATTATTAGAAAAAAAAAAAAAAAAAACCTTTGGAACTCGAACAAGATTATTCAAGTGAAGGTCCTGAAACAGCTGACAAGTGTCAGATGACAAGTGTCAGACTAGCAACTACTGTTAAATATACTAAGTCCATGAAGTGTTTCACTCTCTAATCAACTGTTACTGTCCTTGAAGACACCAGAGGAATCAGGGCCCCCTCTTGGCGTTCTTAGTCTCATTAACGAAATAGGAATGAACTTTAAAAAAAAAAAAAAAAACCTAAGGACAATTTTATTAGCAAAACATTAACAACAAAACAGGACAGTCAAGGTCTAAATCTCAGCAGCTGCCCAGAGAAAGAATGGAGAAGAGAAGAGAAGAGAAGAGGAGGGGAGGGGAGGGGAGGGGAGGGGAGGGGAGGGGAGAGGAGAGGAGAGGAGAGGAGAGGAGAGGAGAGGAGAGGAGAGGAGAGGAGAGGGAAAAGGTGTGCCATGTAAGCAGGCACAGAGGTCAGAGGTGGACAAGGAGCAGCTACATGACAAGGGATGCTTTGGAGAAAGGGAAGCAATAAATACTGGGAAAACCCAAAGTGTTAGGGAAAGCATGCTTAGCAAAGAGATGAAAAGAAAGACAATGCAAGCTCTTCTCCACAGCTTATGATGATTTATGAAGCTGTAAGCCACTGTGCTGTGGATTCTGTGAATGAAGCACAGTATCTCGCTAAAGGACTATCATTCATTTTAGCTCAGCCTAAGGCCACCCGCCTTCCTAGGGGTGTACCTTGCCCAGACGATTGACCTGGACCAGACTAGCTGGAATGTGAGGTCTCTACCCAGACTGAAGATTCTAGTCTCTTGACCAGAGGAGATTTTTTTTTTTTCTTGTTAATGGGCTTTTATTGCGACTCTAACAGTAACTAATGTAGAGGAAAAAGCGGAGATCGGAGCAAAATAGCTACTGAGTATAATCAGGAAATAATTCATGCCATTTTTCTGTTGGGCACCTAGGACCTAGTGATCTCTTTGGCAAAGCAAATGTTTATTAGCGATAAACAGGAAAAATATTTAAAGCCTGGTAATAGGTAGCCAACAGATTGTACACGTTACAAAGGCAAATGCAATAATAAAGGAAGGGGAGTTCCATAAAAACGAAATAATCAAAATGGTATTCAGAAACCCATTAGCAAGGAGCCGGGGTACTAGGAAAAGTAGCACTCTGAATGTAAGCAAAAGACCTCTGCTTTTAAAGTCCTTAATGAGGATGAATCAAAAAAAAAAAATACTAAAAGCTTATGGGAAAGTCTTGAATATCAAACTATCAAAAAAAAAAAAAAAATCCAAGCCACTGCCTTGATGTCCATAATGGTCTCACAGTGGATCCTGCGTGTCTCGCCCCTCCATGACCGTGTAGGAGGAGGGCGCATGGCGTTCACACAGGCGAGGTGTGTTCAGGCTGGTGCCAAGGGTCCTTGTCAATGCTCAGGCTCTCTATTTGAAAGCCACCTGGAGATCTTTTGCGTTCCCTGTTACTGGACGTTGCTCCTCTGACCTCCACCTGCCTTGCTTCGAGTTGAGGAGACTTTCACGCTGCCTCCCTTTGACGGCCACGTCACTGCCAAGAACGTGGAGTCTGTCATGCCACACTTGGCCATGACATTTCATATGCTGAGCGCTTTCTCAAGAGGCGCTTGCTTTCTCAAAGCTCCCTCCAACCTGTATTCTGGTAGGCAGGTGAGGGGGACTCTCTCAAAGAGAAGGGAACAGATGGGTGCCTGGGGTTCTTGCAGCTGGGTCCCACTGGCAATCACGCTCACCCTGAATGGAGGCGACAGGTGAGTTTGGAAGCCTGTTCTCTGCTGCCTCAAAAACTCCTGGACCTGTCGGATTCTACTTTAGTGACAACTAGTTGTGGCATAGAGGAAGGGTGTGGGGAGACGCCTCTCAGGAGATGAAGCCCAGGGAAAAGAGATCTTCAATGTGGCTCAAGGTGAACCGGCCTTTCTAGGGGGGTATCCCTTAGCCAGGTGATCCACCTGACCCAAATGAACTGTTAGGTCTTTCCTGATCCTCCTCTTCCTCCTCCTGCTCCGTCTTTTGAGACAGGGTCTCACTAAGTACTCCTGGCTGTTCTGAAACTCACTATGTAGGCCAGCCTGGCCTCCAACTTCAGAGATCCACCTGCCTGTGTCTCCTCAATGCTGGGATTAAAAGTGTGCACCACTATATTTTCTTTTTAATGGGCTTTTATTGCTACTCTAACAATAATGAGAGGAAGAGGAGATCTGGACAAAACAGCTACTGAGTATAATTAGGAGACAAACTCATGCCTTTTTTTGGTTGGGCTCATAGGACCTCGTGATCTCCACCAGACTACAGGCTGAGGGCTCAGTACAACAGGGCCAGTCCTACAGAGGCAGATTTAATAAAGACCCAAGAGAGCTTTGGACTGGCTGAGGCTGTAACACAGCTGGCACAGTGCCTGTTTAGTGTTCACCAAGCCCTGGGGTCCACCCCCAGCACTGCAAAACTGGAACTCCTGTACTCACGAGTTGGGGGCAGAAGTAGCAGAAATTCAAGGGCTTCCTTGGCTACAAGGCAAGCCTGAGTATGTGAGACCTCTCAAAAAAACAACCAAGAAATAGTTTTGGAGGTCTCTACGTGTCTCTCTGTTTCTCTTCCTCCTTCTCCCTCCCCCTAAAGAGTTTTAGAGAAAACAGAACTATAATTTGGGCTTTATTTTATTAAAAAAAAACATTTTAATTTCATTTTCCTACCTTCTATAACAACAAACAGCAATTATCTCTCATGAATAAAAATGTCACTTAACAAAGTAGCATTTTATAAAAAAAATAATAATAAAGCAAGATGAATGTTTTAAACATTCACTCATTTTTTCAAAGTAGTCTGCTGTGCTCTCTCGGTATCAATTATAACTGTTTCTTCTCACTTGGCACTTTGCACTGATGGAGTGTTTTATTTTACGGGCTTTGAAAGTGTGTGTTCAGTGTCTCCTCTGTAACTATACTGTCAAAACAAAACCTGTTCCATGGTTCCATGGGGCCTGCAAGATGGCTCATCTGGTAAAGGTCCTGACCAACAAGCCTGATGACCTGAGTTCAATCCCAAGACCTCCAAGACACACACACACACACACACACACACACACACACACACACACACACACACACGGCTGGAAATATGACTCAATGAATAACAGCACTTGCTGCTATTCCAGAGGACCTGAGTTGACTCTCACACCCGTGTGGAGTAGCTCACAGCCGCCTGTAACTGCAGCTCCAAGGACTCCAGCACCCTCTGCTGGCCTCATCAGGCATCAACACACGTGCAGTATATACTCTCATAAAAGCAAACGCAAGTACAAGAGTTTATTCATAAAAGAAAAAAATAAGCTGGGTGGTGGTGGCACATGCCTTTAATCCCAGCACCCAGGGAGGTAGAGGCAGGAGAATGTCTATGAATTGGAGTCCAGCCTGGCATTTGTAGCAAGCTCCAGGTCAGCCAAGGCTACATAGTAAGGACCCTTCCCCTCCCCCGCCACACACACATTGAGAAGAGGAGGAAGAAGAAGAAATACAGAAATAAAATAAAAGTTTTTTTAAACACCTGCTTTATGACCCTATTTGTGGTGATTTGGTAATGCCATCTACCAAGCACCATGAGTGACATTGGACTGGTCCTCGGTCACTGGTCCTGCTCTGGGTACAATTGTTTCTCCAATATAGATAAGGGAACTGGGGTGAGAAAGATGAAGAAATCCCCAGGAATACATAGCTAGTATGTACCAGAGGAGTCTATCACCTTCTCTCTTTAAGAGCCTTGGTCTTTCCACAACTGCTGCTGAACTTATGATTTGAGTCACGAGAATAGAAACGACTTTGGGAGAACCTTGAGTAAGATAATATAGGCAGGCCAGGCCTGGTGACTCAAGCCTGTAGTTCCAGAGCAAGAGTACTGAAAAATTCAACCATCATCTGGACTACAGAGTGAGTTTAAGTCCAGGCCAAATAACTTATAGAGAATTAACCTCAAAAAGAATGTGTGTGTGTGTGTGTGTGTGTGTGTGTGTGTGTGTGTGTGTGTATTTAAATATATATGGCTGGGGATGTAGCGAGGGTGTAGAGAGCTTTCTAGCATGTAAGAGGCCCTAAGTTCAGTTCCCAGTGCCACAAAACCACACAAACAAGATAATATCAGCAGTCACATAGCCAAGTATTATGATAACACTTTTCTATGCTGCCAGGAAACTGGTGGAGTTTATACAGGTTTAGGATTTTGCTTTAAAACATACTATTGGGGCCTATAAAATAGCTCAGCAGTTAAAGCACTGGCCTGGGAATTCTGATGACTTGAGATCAGTC
Source organism: Cricetulus griseus (assembly GCF_003668045.3). Taxonomy (NCBI): domain Eukaryota; kingdom Metazoa; phylum Chordata; class Mammalia; order Rodentia; family Cricetidae; genus Cricetulus; species Cricetulus griseus. The sequence goes on along the minus strand of NC_048596.1, from coordinate 2,222,863 downwards.
CCTGAGACCCAGGTGAAAGGAGAGACCTGAGTTTGCAAAGTTCTTCTTTGACCCCCACACACATTCCATGGCCCACACACGCACACACTCATCATGTGCATGCAAACACATAATAATACTATTTTTTGTTTGTTTATTCTGGTTTTCCAAATGGGGTTTCTCAGTGTAGCCCTGGCTGTCCTGGAACTTGCTTTGTAGACCAGGCTGGCCTCAAACTCACAGAGATCCTCCTGCCTCTGCCTCCCAAGTGCCGGGATTAAAGGCGTGCGCCACCACCACCTGGCTATAATAGTAAATTTTAAGCAAACTCACCTGTTATACATGTCACTGCAGATAGATCTGAACTAATGAGGAACATTACAGATCTACTTCAATTCCCTGTGGTATTCTTGTGAAAAACAATTGGCCAGCTCAGGAATGAAGTAAACATGTTCAAAGCTGTCATCCTATGAAACTAGTGCCCATTGCTTGACTCCTGCAGACAGGAGACCTTCAATTCCTACCTAAATGTAGATGTCAGCCAGTATGCTGTACTTTCGGCCAGCTGTGGTCACAGGACATGAAGAAAACTCTTGTTCAAATACATTTACAGATCAATAGAGCCAATTAACAGACTGATCATACACTTCTTCATTTGAAAGGTATTTTTCCACCCAGGCCCTAGGCTAAGCCACCCAGAAATATATTGATCACTTATTTCAAGTCAGCCCTTCCCCCAAAGGCTTTGACATGCGACATGCTCTTGAGTCCTCACAGGAAGCTTCAGGGGACTGGCCTTTCTCTAGCTTTTGCCAGGATTGGAGCAATAATTGAGTGGCAGGGCATGGAGGGGACAGCTCATCTAGTAAAATGTTTGCCTTCCAATCATGAGGATCTGAGTTCAATGCCCAGAATACACATTTTAAAAAAAATCTAGACAAGATGGCATGCACTGGTAATCTCAGCTCTGGGACTCTGAGACAAATGGATCCCTGGGGCCCATAGGCAGCCTAGCCTACTTGGCAAGTTCCAGGCCAGTAAGTGACCATCAAAAACAAACAACAATGACAGGCTGACAGTGTCTGCAATGGTTTCCTGGCCTCTTCACACACATGTGCACATGCACACACACACATGCATGCATGTATACACACACATGATGCATACATGTGCACACACGTGTGTGCATACATACACACATGATGCATACATGTGCGCGCGCGTGCACACACACACACACACACACGCTTACATGCACAAAGAGTTAAGTGGAGGGACTGCCTTTCCCCTTCTCAAACAGGTGAGTTTGCTAAAAATTTACTATTATAGCCAGGCGGTGGTGGCTCATGCCTTTAATCCCATTTGTAGCTTTTGTACCACAGAAGGAGTTTTGTATCCCTGGGTATGGACAGTCCAAAAGGCCCTGTAGTCACTTCACAGTGGATGAGAATTTATTTGGTGGTGGGGAAGGATAGAGGAAGTAACTGGGTAGGTGGGGTGGAGAAGAGAGCCATCCTATTTTTTAAAAGTCCTAGGGTTTGGGAAATATTAAAGCACACAGCTACCACCACCACCACCCCTTTTAGCTCAATTTAGCTAATTCTCTTTGATTCTAATGGTGCATCCATGTGCTCTCATTAGAAAGCTAATGGTCTCCAACCACTCTCCACAAACACCAAATGACCTGCTGCTCGCTCCCTAACAGCCTCTGTGCTGACAGTGCCAGAGCCCGTGTCAACACGGACAATCAAGCACAGTGATGGTGCACTCTTCATATTTTGATTTCATTCTTAATAACAGATTCACAGGTGTCGCCATCTCTCATGCTTCTCATCCCTTGGCACTCAAATCTCAGAACTGATGGGAGCAACTCAGCAAATGCACCTGGCAGAGAGTGGCTGAAATTGTAAATTTGCGTATATGCACATCTTTCCACGGAGAGGATCCGTAATTTTCAGTTGATTTCCAGAAACCACTGCTCCCCCAAAGTCTGAAATTACTATGGTTCTGTGGCCCCGTTACCAATCTCCATTCTTTGATTCCTTCAAGTATCAGCCAAAGAGGCATGGGACACCTTCGTGTCCAGCATTTCACTAGACAGTGAGAGTACAAGGGTGACCAAGTCAAGCATGGCCTGGCACTTGTGGATTTCCAATACAGTGCGCCATGCAAGCTGTCGCCAAGAGGGATAAGTTATATGGTGACGGTGTTGGGAAAGGACAGGGGTTGGAGGCCATGTTGACAGAGAGCCCATCCAAAAAGGAGGAGGAGGAGGAGGAGGAGGAGGAGGAGGAGGAGGAGGAGGAGGAAGAAGAAGAAGAAGAAGAAGAAGAAGAAGAAGAAGAAGAAGAAGAAGAAGAAGAAGAAGAAGAAGAAGAAGAAGAAGAAGAAGCAGCCAGGTGTTGCCGGGTGTTGGTGGCACACGCCTTTAATCCCAGAAGTCGAGAGGCAGAGGCAGGCGGATCTCTGTGAGTTCCAGGCCAATCTGGTCTCTAGAACCAGTGCCAGGATAGGCTCCAAAACTACACAGAGAAACCCTGTCTCGAAAAACCAGAGAGAGAGAGAGAGAGGGAGAGAGAGAGAGAGGGAATACAGCCGGGAGTGTTAGAGCAGGGTGCCTGATGTCCTCTTCTGGCCTCCAGAGGGCCACATGCAGAGGTTCATGGATGAGCACACTCACACATTAATGTTCTCACATACACACACACCAAGATATCTCCCCAGACACACAACGACAGCACTCGGGAGGCAGAGGCAGGTGGATCTCAGTGAGTTCCAGGCCAGCCTGGTCTATAGAGCGAGTTCCAGGACAGCCAGAGAAACCCTGTCTTGGGGCTGGTGAAATGGCTCAGAGGTTAAGGACACTCACTGCTCTCCCAGAGGTCCTCAGTTCAATTCCCAGCAACCACATTGTGGCTCACAATCATCTGTGATGAGATCTGGTGCCCTCTTCTGGCATGGAGGGATACATGCAGGCAAAACACTATATACATAATAAATAAATAAATAAATCTTTTTTAAAAAAGAAAATTATGCACACATTTTCACCCCTGCACTCTCATACTCAAGCTGCCATACTCACACACTCACTCATATACACACAAATATCCTACACACACACGCACACGCACACGCACACGCACACGCACATACACACACAGGTTCATAGACTCTCTCACACACATATAGCCCCCAAAACCAAATTTTTAAAAAAGCAGTTTGCATATATATGAATTTCCATTTAGTTATGCACAATTTTATCCTGGGAAATGCTGGGTAACCATATAACATTGTCCCCAGCCACACGGAGTTGCACAGGGAAACACGCAAACAGGAACCTCTCCCATCACTTAGCTGTCACAGTCCTCCACAGTGCTTGGCTCTGGTACACCCACATCCAAATAATCTTCCTTCCACTACTTACATCCTTGACTGTGGCCCTTCCAACACCGCTTCCACAGGCGAGACCTGGGTCTTTTCTTGAGGGAGTCATATAGTTATTACAGCACTGTGTGTGTGAAACATGTACCAGTGTGCTCTTCCGTGTCACATGTTTGGGGGATTTCCTTCAGCATCCGTTTTCCCATAAGACCCCTGGGTTTAATGGGTGATTTTAAACAGTGTGGTGTGTTTTAGGTTGTGTTAGCACAGAACTAACAGTTTATAGAGAATGGATAACTTATGATCAGTGCATCTCAGTTTTCCTGTTGCTATGACAAAAATACCCTGACAAGGGCAACTTAAAGAAGGGGGGATCCATTCTGACTCACACTTCAAGGTGTCTAGGTCACAGTAGGGAAGTCACAAAGCAGGAGCTCCAGGGTGCTGGCCTCACTGCCTCCCTCTGGTGTAGAACCAGAGAGTGGTGGATGCTGGTGCTCTCAGAGTGCATAGGTGTTCTCACTCCAATAACGGACTATCCCCAGGCCACAGCCCAGATTAGCCCTCACAGCCTGGACAGCTCTAAAGCGGCACCATTCCTTTTGGAAAATAATTTTACCCCTTGAACAGCTGAGCACTGACCTTGTAATTTAGTGATTCTACTCCAAGACACACAGCCTAAAGAAAGCACTTCACACATCCACCAGGAGGCGTGGGCAAGAATATTCTCAGCATAGACATTCAAGGCAGAAACAACAGTGTGGTAGTTAATGGTGAGTGTGATGTTTCACAATAGAAAAATAAATATACAAAAATAAAATGAGAACCATGACTACAATAGAACAGAAATAAAGGCAAATCGCAGCAGTCCTTATGGGGCATGTAACAACACTCAAGATTAAACAATGCACTTCATAAAAATGTGTGTACATACATGTGTGCTATAGCTTGCAGACTTTTAATGAGTGTGTGTGTGTGTGTGTGTGTGTGTGTGTGTGTGAGAGAGAGAGAGAGAGAGAGAGAGAGAGAGAGAGAGAGAGAGTGTATGTGTGTAGTGTGTGTGGTGTGTGTCTGTGTGTGTGTGGTGTGTGGTATATGTGTGTGTGTCTGTGTGTGTGGTATGTGTCTGTGTGTGTGGTATGTGTCTGTGTGTGTCTGCATCTGAGTGTGTGTGTAGTATGTGTGTGTGTACTTGGGAATGAGTGCCTGAAGAGGCCAGAAGAGGGCATTGCATTGCATTCCCTGGAGCTGCAGCTACTGGCTGATCTGAGAAGCTATTTGTGGCTGCTGAAAACCGAGCTTGGGTTCTCCTCAAGGACACACTCTTAATCGCTGAGCCATGTTTTCCAGCCTCCAATATAACTTGAAATTTAGAAAACAAAATCCATGTAAAGATGAATACAAAATTCCAGATGGTAGTTACCTCTGAAATAAATAAACCCTGGAAAAGGGATGGGGAGAGCACATGGGCAGCAGCAATCGCACTCCAGGGATTTCTAGTTCATGCACTAAACACATATTCATCCTACTAATCTAATGTTGTTTACTTGAGTTCAAAATACAGAACACGAGGGAAAGGTATTTTTTCAATAATGCTTTTACTTTAAATGTAATTTATATTTTTATTGTTTAAAACTCATAGCTGAGGGCACTTGAAAGGAATAACACAGCACCTCGATCCCAGTAAGATGGTAACATTTATGCACAGCTGATTGAAATTCAGGAATGTTCCATTATAAGAATTGCCTAAATCTTAACGTTGGAAGAGGTGGTTCAGGTAAAAGCTACTCTTTGAATTATGCCTTCTAACTTCATTTCCCTTTAAGGAAACTTTCAGTAGGCCGTAAGGTGAGAGAAAAAGCACAAAATATGAATGCCTCCATTAGAAAGAAAAGAAACTAAAATTACAGCCTAGGGGAAGAAGGCCCTGAGTCATTCCCAGGAGGATGAGCTATGCACTTTCGCAGAGGTAATTTCCTTTCCCCCTAATTTGTCAATTTCATGGCCATCCATTAGGGAGTCAGAATGTCTTCGCTCAGCAAGTCCTCCCATACAGGTGTGCGGATGGGAGCACCTGTAATGTGCAGGCTGTTTGTTTACTCTGCAAGAGTTCCCCATGTGGCATCACTGCTGTGTGTCTAGAGAGTCTTTGATCAGATTCTCTCAGGTACGGACTTGCAAGTCTGCCACTAAAACACAGGTGCCGAAGGTCTCCTGTTAGGCACATTTCCTAGACCACACACACAGGGGTTTGTCTGGGGCACTGTAGGTGAAGAGTACAAAAGGGGACCCTAATAAGCCATGACCATGTAAGTACCATGTCCCCTTGCTATCAGTCTCTCCAAGGTGGCCCATTATTAAGTAGTGTTGGTGTTAAAGGCACGATAGAATTCTGTCTCCGGTACAAATGGGATTGCACAGACCCATGGACCTGTGTAGGTGGAAGACCTGAGCTCTGGTCCCAACTGAAACTGACTTATATGTCCTCACCTCAGACAAGTCAGTAAATCTCATCTATTTGATGAAATAGTTGGGCTTGAGTGTCCCCAAGAATCTAGAATTCAGTGATTTGGATCCTACTGATTCAATCCTTTCCCAGTAATCAGTTAACAAATATGGAGACAGACTTTACTTCGTGCCGTGTAGTGTCATGAACAGATGGGACATGGATTATTGTGCCCACAGGACTTACAGCCCCAAGGTCTACCCAGAAATATGTAGTGTCTGCAATAGTCCATTTGATTTTGCCAGCAGAACCAGGAAAGTCACATGAGTGGGTAAGTCTGTAACTTCAACTTGTTAGAAGACAGTCCAAACTTTCACATATGCACATCAATTGGCAAGTGATTTTCAGCCAAGAAAAGTCAGTGGGTAAAAGACAGCATTTTAATAGAGATGAGGTCAGGCAGGTAGGGAGCAGCTCCTACTTCATGCCATATAGCAAAGTTTACTCAACATAGATACAACAACTTTAAAGAGCTAAACAAAAATTTCTCCAAGAAACAATATGGAGAAGCTTCCTTTTGCTCCTCAGTAGTGTTGGGTGGATTTATCTTCTGTTTATTTCCAATATCAAGGATTGAATTTAGAGTCTTGTGGTCACCTCCCCCTTGTTAGAACAGGGCCACTAAGCTCCATCCCTGACCCAATTTTTATTTTTTAATTTAGAGACAGGTTCTCTTGAAGTTACTCAGACCAGCCTTCAACTTGTGATCCTTCCTGCCGTAGCCTCCTGAGTAGCTAGGATTACAAACCTCTATTACTAGTCCCTACTTATACTGTCTGGGTTTTTTGTTTGTTTTGTTTTGGGTTTTTTTTTTTTTGTTGGTGGTGGTGGTGGTTTTTGCTTTTGTTTTTGTTTGGTTTGGCTTGGTTTTTTGAGACAGGGTTTCTCTGTGTAGCTCAGTAGACCAGGCTGGCCTCGAACTCACAGAGATCCACCTGCCTCTGCCTCCCAAGTGCCGGGATTAAAGGTGTGTGCCACCACTGCCCAGCCAAGTCCTTACTAATATTCATATCTTTTGTGTGACCAAATTTTGGCTAGACAAAAGTTTTAAATGGAACAAAAAAAATCACAAGTCATAAAAGACAAAAAGGTGTATACATTAGGCATTTCTCCAAAGAAGTTCAAGAAGTCAGTAAGAACATTTTAAAAGTTGTCATCACTACTCCTTCTAAGGGAAATACAAATCAGAACTATAGACATCACACACAGCATGAAAATAACTACTATTAAAAATGAAACAAACAGAAATCAATGTGTTAGCAATCCTAGAGCATCTGAAATCTTGGCTACTGTCGATAGGAATGTAAAATGGTATAGTCATCATGGAAAATGCTGTGGCATTTCTATCAATATTATAGACACTGAGGCAGGTGGATCGCAAGTTCAAGACCTTCCTAAGTCACTTAGCAACACCCTATCTCAAAATAGAATGTAAAAACATGGAGGTGGCATGGGAGGAAGTTAATACAGTTCCACAGTGGATCACCTGCCTAGCATGTATGAAGCCCAGAGTTCAATCTCCGGCACCAAATGAGTATGTGTGACACTATTAAACTGTAAAAATTGTTCATAGTAACCTTTATGTATATTTTACTACAATTAAACAAGACTAGGTGTGGTTTGTGTCAGGAGGATTGTGTTCAAAGTTATCCCTGGTTATATGAGTTTGAGGACAGCCTTGGATGTCGAAGACTGTATCTCAAATGAACTTTTAACCGGTTAAAGCAATCACCATTAGTGGTTCCATCAGGAGTGCAGAATTCAGAAGAGGATAAAGGCAATCCCACATATCTGTGCTTGGTGCTTTGCATAGTGACAAGCAGGCATGGGTTTGAAATCCCACCGACCATCTATCCTTTAAGCCAAATACTCTACTGCAGGAAGAAACAGAGAAGGGGGAAGGAAATGAACTAAGGAAGGAAATAAAAGGAAAGAGGGAAGGGGGAGATGGAGAGAAGTGAGCCAGTAGAGCCTGGGAAAGAGATGGAAGAGAGGAGGAGGAAAGATGGGTTCCCAGATGGCACTTGCTTCCAAGCCTGAGGACCTGAGTTCAACTCTCAGGACCCACAAGGTGGAATGAGGGAGATGACTCCTACATTTTGTCCTCTGATCTCTCCATGTGTGCCATGGCAAAGCCATGTACATATACACACAAATAATAAATAATTGCAAAAGTATTTGTTTAGGGAATGGAAAGAGGAAGGTTCTATACAAGGTGAGGTGTTCTCAGCACTTTCACTTGCAAAGCATCCGGCCTGAAAGGCTGGCACGGCTGCCTCCGAGCTCCGGGAGTCTGTGCTTCCTTCCAAGTTACAGCAGGGCAGCTGCAGCTGCAGCAGGAACTCCTATTGTGTGTGTTTGTGTGTGTGTGTGGTGTGTATGTGGGGCGGGGGGGGGGGCGATAGCTTACATGTGCCTACATGCATGTGTGCATGTGTACATATGCATACATGTGTGTGTTTGTGTGTGTTGCATACAGGTGTACCTGCTTGTGGAGGCGCATGTGGGAGCTAGAAGCTGACATTTGGGCATTCCCCTCGATCACTTGTCCATCTTATTTTTTGAGACAGGGTCTCTCTCTGGAACTTGCTATTTCAGCTAGAGTGGTTATCACGAGAGCCCAGGGTCGACTCGGGTCCATCTTTTAGAGCTGGGCTTACACGTTTGAGATGCCATGCACAACTTTTTATGTGGGAGCTTGGAATCCAAACTCAAGTCCCCATGCTTGCACAGCAAGCTCTCTACCTGTGGAGCCATGTCCTCAGCCTACACTGGAGTTTAAGTTGTCATGTTTCCTCCCCTGCACACTCCTTCATGCTGTCTACTCCACTGGGAAAACAGTTCCCTTCCCCTTCTCCAAAGGATTCTGCTGTGGTCATCAGGACCCAAAGTCAAGTTCTGTCTGCCCCGGGGGACCTTCCTTCTCTGCCATGTGAGAAGGAGCCTGGATCACTCCCTGTGTGACACCACTGGATGTCTCCCATGTCTTATTCACAACACAGGAGCTTACACATGACTCATGTTTAGACAACATTGCTGGCCTGATTTGAAGTCACTGGCTTCAAAGTTCCATAATGCCTATGTGGGTGTAGGAAGTTTAAAGATGATGACTTGGGCCTTCGAGGACACCAAGCTCTGTCTGTGGTAATTACACCAGCCTACCAGGGATGCCTCTGCCTCTGCAAATGAGAAGCTATGGTTCTCTTGCTTCCCATACTCCCTCATCTTATGCTTAGAATTTCCAACAAATAAGATGGTTTGTAAGAGTAAAATATTCCTTTGTCTTTAAAAACAAACCAATCCACACAAATGTAGGCACAGTATTTAAAAACTGTAAAACTTATCTCCTTCGGGGACAAATTAATCAAACAAAGGGAGAAGAGGGCATTTTCCAGGCCCATCTGGCTGTGCCCAGTGCGGGATCTGCCAGTCATCTGGCATCAGCTCCCAGCTGGTCTCGGGCATTGAGCAGAGAGCTGCAGGCCGACAGCCTATACACTGGAATAAAGCAAGACAAGCAATTACCATTTTCTGGGGGAAGCATAGACTTTATTCAGGGTTAGCTTCCCCCTGTCGCTGCCTTTGGAGAAAAGAGATCTTACAAGTGAGGGTCAGATAAGGGAAATGGAGACTGTAAGATTTCAAAGGACAGGGTTACAAGCAACACTCTCTAATCTCCACCATGGGAAAGGCCTACCCTGGGAGCAGGTTCTTCCAGCTCTTGTAACATGACGTGAAAATTTTTACTGAGCAAAAATTCAACAACTTGGAAGGTCTCACAACAAATGGACCCTGGGCAGCTAACTTAGAAAATGCTTGGGAAGCCAGTGTTGTGGTGTTTATCTTTGATCTCAGCAGCTGGGAGGCAGAGGCAAGGGGAACTTTGTGTTTGAGATCAGCCTGGTCTACACAGTGAGTTCTAGAACAGCCAGGGCTACTTAAATAGACCTTGTCTTAGACAAACAAATGAACAAAAAACAAAACAAAAACAAAACCCAAACAAGTGCTTGTTGTTTCAGACTTATGATGTGAAGCACATAAGATAATTTGCACGCATTTTTTTAAATCTAAAATTAGAAACATTGTTTTGTGTGTGTGTGTGTGTGTGTGTGTTTATGTGTGTGTGGGGGTATCTGTCTGTGTATCTGTGCATCCTGTGCATGCCTAGGGTCCACAGAGACCACCAGAGGGCATAGGATTCCATAGAACTGGAGTTATGGACAGTTGTGAGCTACCATGAGGGTGCTGGGAATTACTGGAAGAGCAGTCAGTGCTCTTAACTGCTAAGCCATCTCTCTCTCCAGCCCCAATGTACATACACACTTTTACACAGTGCCTGCTACTGAGTCCCCTTCAATAAACATTGATGGTGTGCATTTCGAGTGTCATTGTTATGCTAATACTGTTGTTCACTTATTCCTCACAGTAACACAGACTACAAATGCTATCATCTCATGTAACATATGAAGCTCCGAGCTCGGTCCGGCAGGGTAGGTACCATGTACAGGTAGATACAAATGGAAAGTAGGAGCATGACAGATGTTTTGTTCCATGCAGCAGCTTCCTCTGTTTAAAACAAAACAAACAAACAAACAAACAAAACATAGCATCCACCATGGGTAACACACCTGCCACGAATAACCCTGTGCAGTTTTACGTGTGTCAGTGTTTTGCGTGTGCCACCAGTGTGCAGATGCCCACAGAGGAACCAAGAGTAGAGACAGTCATGGGCCCTCCAATGTGGGTACTGGAAACTGAACCCAGGCCTCTGTAAGAGAAGAGAGCACTCTTGACTGTTCCAACTCCTCCCTCGTTGTCATTTTGTTTGTTTCTTTGTTTTGTCTCATGTTTGCAGATATGGTCTCACTACAAAGCCCTGGCTGGCCTGGAGTTCTCTCTATGTAGATCAGGCTGGTCTCAAACTCATAGAGATCCACCTACCTCTGCCTCCCAAGTGCTAGGGTTATAGGCTTTAAAAAAAATTTAAAGACATCAAGGTTCAAAAGGAAATACCCTAGGTTTCCTAGCTAATATGGAGCTGAAAATAAATTTGAACTCATATCTACCTGACTCCAAAGCAGACTTTCTTTGGCTATCTCTTCAAAATCACATTTGGCAATGAATGGGGCCCATACATGTTGGGCACTCGCTGTATAGATGCTGGCAGATGATAGTCTACAAATAAGGAAAGGGTATGGGAAGTTAAAGAGCATTATGATTTTCTATTCATAGCTCTAAATTCAGAAAGAATGTGAGAGCTGGCAGATGGGGAGAGGTACGGTGAAATGGTGTCCTCTGGGTGTAATGTGGTTTTTGCCAGCAAACCCGGGAGAGCCTCCTGTCTCCTCCCCAGCACTGGGGTTATAAGCACAGGCTGCCCAGCTTTTTTATGTAGGTTCTGAGAAGCCAACTCAGCACCCCTCCCTACCAACACTTTAACCACTGAACGATCTCCCTAGGCCAGAAAGACATTATATTTGAGACTTAAACAGTATTTACTGCTAGAGATAAAAAAAAATAAGAAATAAAAAAAAATTGGAGCCAGCACACTGTACATGTTAACCACAAACTTTCCCTCTGAGCTCCACCCCAACTCCAAAGTTAATACATTATCCACTATAGGGGACTCAGAATATGTGGCCTTCTCTGGCCACAACAAATCATGCCTCAGACACCAGACACAACTCTGTTTTTCAGCCACTACTCTGGGGAAAAACAAAAACCAAACAAACAAAAACAACCAAGGAAATATTCAAAGCACCGGAAACTATAGTTCTAGCCTTGACTGATTTGGGCATCAGAAGCTGTGTTCCTGGGAGAAGCCAATTGTATCCACACAGTTTAGTACACACAGGTACGGTACACCAGTGCTATAAGAAACTGTGGGTCTTAGCTCACCAAAAACTTAACAAACTGAATTTCAGTCCAGTCTGTTAGTTTTTCCAAGGATTAACCTTCCCTAGCGTTCACTTAATTTTGAAGCAGAATTGGTGTTTCTCAGGGTAACCTGGTAACACTGTATCTCTCGGCTCGGACCCAGAGTCTCTTTTGAGCAGTCCGATCTGTCATCTAATTAAGAAGCTCTGTTGACACCACCCCTCCCCAAACAATTCTCATGATGGCAAAATGTGTTCAGAAGTTTCCCAGATCATCAAAGTTTCCTGACTTGAATTCCACAATGTAAATAAATGTAAATCATTAAGTAAGTTGTGATTTTTATAATTACTCAAAAATGTGATTAATTCTGATAAGGATCACTCCAAAGGTAATAAAGATAAAAGCTGTCAAAATTAATTAAACACATATTCATTAAATCCAAGGTAGCTTTGGATTCTTTATTGCACAAATACAATTAACACTTAATCTGAATCTTGGTGAGTTACACAATCATGTGGCTTGGAAATAAAAGGAGGGTACAACCTTGGCCTTCTCCGGTTTACATGGGAAAACATTAATGACGCTGACATCGGAGACAATTAGACAGTGTCAGCCGATTGTTTTTTGCCAGCTTTCTCTCACATCTGTGGTGTCTACAAGCAAGAAGGCTCATTGTTTGCACCGGCCTCCTTCGGGCCTTGGCTTTTTGTGTAAACCGTCAATCTCTTGGCGAGTATCAAAGCCATGAGGAAATTAGACCGGACCAGCTCTGCGCCCCACACTAAAGCTTAGCAGGGAGCATCCACTATTCTTCTAATTAGGCAGTGACCAACAAAGTAACCTGTCAATGTCCGCGAGCCATTTCCCACACACCTGCACTTCATACCCTAATCAGCCTTCAGCAAGCGGGAGAAAGGAGCAACTGCTGAAGGGTGAAAAATGAACAAAATATAACAATGTTTCCATCCCACCTATGCCTCCGGCAATTTCCATGTAACATTAGGGGTACTCCACATGTCTGAAGAATCACAATACAGTATCTGCAAATCTGAGCCCAGGGGGGAAAGACACACAGTGAGATCATATTAAGGTTTGCTTCAAAAATATCACACCAAGAAGAATCTAGAGTTATGTATGAAACCCAGGAAACTGAAAATGACTATAATTTAGATTACGTAGCAAGAGGCTGACTAGAAAAAACCAAAACAAAGAAACAAACAAAAACCAAAAAAACAAAAAACATTTTTCATTGGTGCCTTTGAAGGAGAGAAATGCATACTATTGTCTTTATCACACCCATTTATGAAACAAAAAGGTAACAGGACAGGAGACTAAACTTGGCACATCTTTGTTTCCCAATCCTCTCCATCCATCCTGCCTCAGGAGCTCTGAAACACCAATCACCATGTGACCTCCATACATTAATTAATTTCTTCTACAGATCTCTGGTTTTCTGTGGATCCCCACAGCTGTCTTCCAGAGGCATTTCTGCAAACAGCATTACCATGTCTAGTACTTTTATTCACAGAGAAATCTCTCTGCCTTGCGGTTGAGGAAGTCACAAAGGTGCAAGATCCAGCAGACTAAAAACACTCAGGTTATCCTCTAGCTTTAAAATGAGCCTAGCCACAAAAACATCCCCTTACATCTCTAACAATGCTATTCTCAGAAGATTCCAACCAGATCTGGGTCCTGGTTTTAACACTAATCTTTATTGACTTCAGTATTTCTGAATACAGCATCTCTTAAATACACACACACACACACACACACACACACACACACACACACGTACGTCAAGACCAAAGAACACAGCAATTTAATAGCTCTACTTATAACAGCAATGACAATAACTCTTAAACTTTGCACAATACCACTTTCTACTTTTTTTGCCCCAAACAAAGACTTCATGGTGCAGGTATCCACATGATAGATTCCTTATAGAGGGCTTCTAAGAACATATATCCTTTGCAGCAGGTTCTTTTTGTGCCTTGGGGGGGAATGGGGGGAGAGGAGAGGTGAGGAGAGAGAGAGAGAGAGAGAGAGAGAGAGAGAGAGAGAGAGAGAGAGAGAGAGAGAGAGAGAGAGCAAGTAATTGTTAGGGGAGGTGCATCCCACCGTGTGCCAAGGAACAGGCTACATTGTGTCAGCATCCTCCTGGATCTAATGGAGACCAAGGTGAAATTGGCATTTGGTAGACACATCTGAGTTCTACTTTGCTTTTCATTAGACTTTATCCAAAAAACAGCATTTCCAATTATAAATAAAAACTTTCTCCACCTCTTCCTACTTGAAGCAAGTATAGAAGGCCCCTGTTTAAAATGCAGCCCCTGAGCTGCCACCAGCCTGCGTGTTCAGCTGCCAGTGGCTTTTGTGTACAAAGATGTTAATTGGTGCTAATCCCCTTGTAGAAGCTGTTTTGGTAGCCTGACCTGGCACCCTAAAGAAGGACACCTTGGTGTGAAAAACTAAAGGGTCCATTGAGGAGGGAGTGAAAGGCAGGCAGGCATTCCAACACATTTTAATTTTAGGAATTAAAAAGAGGAAGATCATGATGGAGACCCTAGAGAAATTTTACAAAGCTTTAATGCTGGTGAAGTAAGTCCTACAAACACCAGGGCACAGCCACAGCCACAGCCACACACACACACACACACACACACAGAGAGAGAGAGACAGAGACAGAGACAGAGACAGAGACAGAGACAGAGAGAGATCCCAAAGTGGGGACAACAGCGGACTGATTCTATTTTTCCACTTTATTGCTTTAGCTTGTGGACCAGTTTCCTGAAGTCTGAAAAGTGAATTGATTTGTGTGATTTATTGAAGTGTCTGGCTGTCCCAACCCTAGCTGAACAAACCAGCATGCTTATGAAAATCAGGTTCCTATCCTTTCCAGTCCCCAAAGACTCTGCTAAAGGCTTCATTTGGTGGAAGAACAGAATCCAATTCAATGGCTTCGGCTAAATTTGTATGAAAGTTTCATCTTAAGAGAAAGGTAAAAAGAAATTAGCAATTCTTGTGGCAACTTTTAACTCTACTACAGTGGCAAGGAAACAGTGTCTTGACACAGGGAGCTATTCTACACATCAATTTAGAGATTACACATTCACACCTTGGGTGGCAAATTATGCTAATGGAATGCGTGGTGGTGAACCATGAGGTTGTGAGTTTTTTGACAGAGTTCACAGATCAACTACTTGGTTGAAAGGAGTTGGCCTTTCACCCACTGCAAGCTGAAAGACACAAAGGTGAGAGGTGGCTAAAATTCCACCAAGTGCCAAATTTTCAGTCATGGCCCAATTTTTAATCTCCTTACTGAGTTTTGAAGTTTCTCTCTTCTCACTCCCATTAGCCCAGCATATGTAGATGACAATATGGGGTTAGGGGGAGGGACTCTAGTGAGAAGGCTTAAAAGACTTCAAACCTGGAGAGAGGATGGCAAGCCTTTATGGTTCTAGGGGCAGAAGTTACTCCAGGTGTGCTTTTAGATTGTGTGTGGAAGAGGAGGCAGAAAGAATCTAAGAGCCAGAGGCAGAGGATGGTTCCAAATCAATAGCATCTCCCAGACACAACAGGATTGATGTACATATGAACTCACAGAGACCGTGACAGCACCCATAAACCTGCACAGATTCAAACCAGACAAAATCCCAGCACTGAGAAGGAGAAATGGACACAAAGACCCACCCCTAATTGGTACCCAATGGGAAAGGAATATCAGTTTTCTCAAAAGGAGTGTCACTGGGTATCTTAACCACACTCTAGGGTAAGCTCCATGCCTGGGAGTAGTTGGCTAATATAAAACTGACTCTGTGGTTTTTGTGTGTGTACTTTTGGGGTGGGAGGTGGTAAGATAGAATTTCTCTGTGTAGCCTTCCCTGTCCTGGGACCATCTCTGTAGACCAGGCTAGCCTAAAACTCACAGAGATCCCCCCTGCCTCTGCCTCTCGAGTGTTGGGATTAAAGGTGTGCACCGCCACCACCTGGCTCGAATGTGAGATTTTTGTTTGGAGTCTTTTGTTTGTTTTGTTGGAGGTTTTGTTTGTTTTGTTCTGTTGTTTTAGATTTTTTGTTTGTTTGTTTTGGGTTTTTTGTTTTCTGTATTACTAGTTTTCTTTCTTTTTGGTTTGTTTTTATTTTTGTTTTGTTTTTCTGAGGAAGTGAGAGGGAGCAAAAGAACGTGAAATTGGGTGGGGAGGGGAGGTGGGAAGAGTTGGGGATAGGAAAGGATACGATCAAAATATATCGTCTGAAAAATGTTTTCACGAGAGATATGCCTGCGATGTGTGGAGGTCTAGCACCAGAACTCTCAGTTCTGGTCATCGGGTCTGGGCTGCAGCTGGTGCTCAGCATCTTGGCTTCTGTCTCCAGTGCCAGCAGCATACTCATTATTTTTAAGTGTAATAAGTTGCGTGCGAGGTGCAGGCACATGAACATATTGGGTGCACCGGTGAGGAACTGTGCCTTCTGTCACTCTAGTGGCCTCTGCCTCATCTCGCCTTGAGACACAGTCTCTCAGGGAACCCCAAACTTGCCATTTTGGCTCCTCTGGCTGTCCTCTCTGGCTTTGCCTCTCGAAGCAGGAGTCACAAATTACAGCAAGTGTCCTTACCCACTTGGACATCTCTCCAGCCCTCAAGGTACCTAAATTACGAAGACAGTCCTCAAACAACCGTTCATTTTTTAAAATGGTCACCACCCATAATCATTACCGAGCAAACCAAAGTCTACTCTAAATGTGAATCCTTCAAATATAAAACTATGTCAAAACGATTTAATATAGACTAAGCACCTACCACAGAGCACTTCCTTTTTTTTTTTTTTCATATTGGGGTATTAAAACCAGAACTTAAGTATATTCACCAATTCAAAACGTTGCTGATTTGTAAGGTAAAAAATCCATGTGTGATTCCCAAACTCACATTCACCATGCAATTATTTTAAAGTCATACCAGATAATTAAAAATAAGTGAAACAGAGACTGGAGAGATGGCTCAGAGGTTAAAGGTGCTGACGGCTCTATCCTGAGGGCCAGAGTTCCCATCTCATCATCCCCAACAGGTGATTCCCATATGCTTGAGAATACAGCTTGAGTCATCAGGTGCCCTCTTCTGGCTTCTTCAGGAATCTGCACACATGTGGGAACATTTACTCACACAGGCACACAATTATAAATAATAAAAAATAAAACTCAATCTTAAGAAATATTAAGTGAAGTATAAACGTGCTAATGTTTTCATATGTTTAACCATAATCCATAGTAGATGTCCAGTGATCAGTGTTTGTTAAATTAAACTTTATTGACCATTTCCTATGTATATTAAAAGCCTAAGTCTGTCCCTACACAGGGGGAGGCTTATGACTGATTTTCTCTCTCTATCCGCGCTGCTTCCCTCCTTCTTAAACCCTTGTTATGTAACTCTGACCACGCCCAAATGGGGGTGGTCAGCAGTACCTCTAATCAGGATTTCCCCCTAAAGGGCTGTGTATCTAGCTCGTGGCCCTGGCTTCTGCCCTGTCCTCTAGATTTCATCCTAACAGCTAGAAATAAAACACCACAAGTAAGCAAAGACATACTGG
The DNA here is from genome assembly GCF_003668045.3 of Cricetulus griseus. NCBI lineage: Eukaryota > Metazoa > Chordata > Mammalia > Rodentia > Cricetidae > Cricetulus > Cricetulus griseus. Next base: position 2,205,537 of record NC_048596.1, on the reverse strand, counting down.
CCTATGGGCTAGATTTTGTTTGTCCTCAATAGCTCCTTGCAAAACCTAGAGATCTGACTAAAACCTAGAGATTCAGGGTAGCTAGGAAGAAAGTGGGGGTCCAAGCATTTGCAGTTCAAGGGCAAAGAGCTAACTTCTTCTTGGCTCTGGTGTCCTATGATACCAAAGAAGTGATGGCAGAGAGAGACAGGAAACCACAGCCAAGGTGATCTCTCCCTGGGCTCCACCACTTAAAGCCAGACTGCTTCTTAACACTTCCTGTCAGGAACATAGCCTGCACACCAGATCAGAGCATGGTGATGAGTAAGTAGCATGGAAAAGAGTTTGATAAAAAATAAAAATAAAGAAAGAACAAATGAGGATGAGGATAGCACGATGTCTCCATGTCCTTGAAGGCCCTTAGACCTCAGTAAAAGATCTGGGGTTTAGCCTAAGGACTAAGCAGGCTGTGAAATCACTGAAGGATTCTAAATGACACAATCCAAAGTATATGTAAAGATCTCTAGGGCCATTATATAATAGTGAAGTCGGCAAAGGACGATGAGGATGGCTGAGAAAAGTCTAAAATCCAGGTCTCCTAAATCTCTGTTGGTGCCTTCGTGCTGCTCAGGGGTGTTTGAGGAGGGAGACTGTAGTCTCCATCTACAGTGCCTTTGTCTGAATGAGGCAACTTTGGAGCAGTGATCTGGCTGTGACTATTGAAAGACTGGTGTTACACTGTCATCAGGCTCTGGGATTGAATTTAATTGGAGAAATATGGTTCAACATTCAAGAGATGAGATGAGACAACTAGAGAGTGAGTGAGCCTAGCACCAGCCCTATGGAGGATGGGAGGGGCCAGCGCCAGCCCTATGGAGGATGGGAGGGGCCAGCACCAGCCCTATGGAGGATGGGAGGGGCCAGCGCCAGCCCTATGGAGGATGGGAGGGGCCAGCACCAGCCCTATGGAGGATGGGAGGGGCCAGCCAATGAAATGTCTCAGTTCTGTGGTTTTGTTTTTGTAGACCTGAAACTCACAGTTCTGGCTACCTCTGCCTCCTGAGTGCAGGGGTTAAAGGTGTGCTCCTCTGTACCCAGCTAACGCTGAGAAATGAATGATGAAACTCTCAAATGGAAGATGGATCATTTGTTCTGACAGGATCTGTGGATGGCAGGCCGATCAAGGCTCCCAGAGTAAAGGAACTCTAGAGAGAGACAGGGATTTGTTCCTCACCTGGAGCCCAACTTTCCAGAGCAGGGGCCTTGAAGACAGGAGAGTGCCCCTGGCATGCTGTCTGAAGTCAAGGCTTCATTCAGAATCCGAACTAAGCAGTAAACACAGCAGGCTCCTCAACCCTGAACTCAGGGAGCTCAGGGACCATAAGGCCCCGCCCAACGTGAGTTTGATGGTTACTACAAACCTGAAGATGTTCATGTGCTGAAGTACACCTTTCCTCCACTCTCAATTTAAAAAAGAAAAAAAAAAGACAAAAAAAAAAAAAAAACTAAACTGTTTTAAAGGGATGGAAACAAACCCCCAGGGAAGCAGAGTTTTCTCTTTTTTAAAAATTGCCCCTCGAGAAATGCAAATCAATACAACTCTGAGATACCATCTTACTCCTGTCAGAATGGCTAAAATCAAAAACACCAAAGACAGTTTATGCTGTAGAGGATGTGGAGAAAGGGGAACACTTCTCCACTGCTGGTGGGAGTGCCAACTTGTACAGCCACTTTGGAAATCAGTATGGCGACTCCTCAAGAAAATGGGAATGAGTCTACCCCAAGATCCAGCAATTCCACTCCTAGGCATATACCCAAAAGAAGCACATTCATACAACAGGACATCTGGTCAACGATGTTCATAGCAGCACTATTTGTAATAGCCAGAAACTAGAAGCAGCCTAGATGCCCCTCAACTGAAGAATGGATAGAGAATATGTGGTACATTTACACAATGGAGTACTACTCAGTGGAAAAAAACAATGGAATCTTGAAATTTGCAGGAAAATGGATGGAACTAAAAGAAATCATTCTAATCGAGGTAACCCAATCACAAAAAGACAAACATGATATGTACTCACTCATATGTGGATTTCAGACATAGAGTAAAAGATTACCAGCCTACAGTCCACACTGCCAGAGAAGGAGGACACTAAGAGAGACATACATGGTCCCCTGGAGAAGGGAAAAGGGTCAAGATCCCCTGAGCAAATTGGGAGCACGGGAAGAGGGGGGAGGGAGCTACGAGAATGAGAAGGGGAGAAGAGGGGTGAGGAGGACATGAGGGAGCAGAAAGGTTGAGTCAGGGGAAGAATAGAAGATAACAAGAATGGAGATTTCATAATAGAGGGAGACATTTTAGGTTTAAAGAGAAATCAGGCACTAGGGAAATGTCCAGAGATCTACAAAGATGACACCAGCTAACAATCTAAGCAACAGAGGAGAAGCTACCTTAAATGCCCTCCCCTGATAATGAGATTGATGACTGTCTTATATGCCATCCTATAGTCTTCATCCAGCAGCTGGTGGAAGTAGAAGCAGACACCCACAACTAATCACTGAACTGAACTGGAATCCAGATGCAGAGAAGAATGAGTGAAGAGCAAAGGGGTCAAGACCGAGCTGGTGAAACCCACAGAAACAGCTGACCTGAACATCGGGGAGCTCTTGCTCCCCAGACTGATAGCTGGGATACCAGCATAGGACTGATCCAGACCCCAGGAACATGGGTTTCAGTGAGGAAACCTTAGAAATCTACAGGACCTCCTGTAGTATTTCAGTACTTATCCCTAGCATAAGTGTGAACCTTGGGAGCCCAATCCACATAGAGGGATACTCTCTGAGCCAAGAAACATGGGGGTGGGCCTAGGCCCTATCCCAAAAGATATGATAGACTCTTATGACCCCCCCACCTATGGAAGGCCTCACCCTCCCTGGAGAGCAGAAAGGATATGTGATAGGTAGGGTGTTAGTGGGGGGGGTAGGGGAGGAGGGGAGGGAGTGGAAACTGGGATTGACATGTAAAACAATCTTGTTTCTAATTCAAATTTAAAAAAAGGAAAAAACTTGCCCCTCAATCTATAAAGACCACTCAGTGGGTGATGTGCTTACATTGCAACATAAGGACGTGATCCGGGTCCCCAGAATCCTTCTTATAAAAGCCAGCCATGGTGCTTTGCACTTGTGATTCCAGTGCTGGAAAGACAGAGGCAGAAGGATCCCTGGCATTCACCAATCAGCTAGCCTAGCCTACTTGGCAAGGTCCAGACCTATTTTTAAAAATTGAACTACATGAAGGTTGTCCTCTGGTTTGCACACACACCTGCACATTCACACACAGAGACACAGACACACGTGCGCGCGCGCGCACACACACACACACACACACACACACCAGACTTGGATGAAAAGAGGAGCTATTGCCCGCTATTATCATTGCTCCTGGCATAACAGCATCCAATAGGTTGCTTGCTATAGAACCTTAACACAATATTCTCCCCTCAAATAAATCAGATAGGCAATGTATTCCTCTGTGCAGAGCCCAGGATCTGCTCTTCATTCAGTTCCACAAACACCATGGCCATGCTGCTTAAGTCTCCCGCTACACTTAATTCAGCCCAGGATTCTAGGATTTGTTTTCCTCTCAGTTCAAATACCTGAGGAAATGGGCCTGGGTGATAAGCCCTGCATTGTTAGCAAATCCGCTCCCCAGCCTGCTTCCTGGGATCTGAAAATTAGCAGGGAGCACCAGGCTTCCTGCCCTGGTGTTCTCTGGCTTTTTTTCTCCCCCTCCACCAAGATCTAGTTACCTTTGTTCAGCCTCTCAGATATTTTGGCAATTTTCCTTTTTTTCGAAGGAAGAAGAATTGGGCTCCTTTTCTTAAGAGTCCAAGGCAGGAAAAGCAGGTGAAAAAGTTAACTGGGAGGTGGGGGGGTGGGCAGGAGACAAAACAAAACAGTACCAGTACCATAATTACCCAAGTAGTATAAAGCTCTATTCTCTCTGAGATGAAAAAGGGGAATTACACTTGTAACTTCCATTAACATTAATGGGACTTACCTCCAAACTCCCTAGAGCATTGGGGACAATGGCCTCAGAGTAACTACTGGCCCTTTACCCTTTCAGCTCTCCTGTTATCTGTTTAAAGGGCAAGGAGACTGAGGGTGCTCTACAAACCAGTGAGGCTCTGAGACATTGGGTTTATTCTCACCTGCTTTCTCCCTGGTCATCCTGACATCTTGTAAAGAACTTCTGAGGCCCCTTGTTCCCCCAGCTTTCCTGGCTCTTGTTTTAACCTCCTAATGGAAATAGAATCTAAGGAGCTGTGTGCATTTTGTACATGTGTTTTCTCTTAGTGGTTATTGGTTTTCAGAACTATTCTTTGGGTCCTAGAGTGTAATTGTCGGCAGATGTTCCCAGAACCAATTCCTAGGGAGAAGACATTGTTGGAACCAAATAACTAAGACTGACCAGAAAGTGGGGACATTCCTGCTGGGGGTGTAGGAAAGACTTTAGGAAGGAAATGGTATTTTAACTGGCACTTGGCAATTACCTGACATGACCTCTAACATGACCTCCGAGACAGAAATAGAGAAAACGTGGGACTGGGGTGTAGAGTGGAGAGAACTGAGTAGACAGACGGATGGACGCACAGAGCCCTGAGTCCATTGCCCCCAACGCAGAAATCACTCCTGTAACCTCAGTCCTTCAGAGATGGAGGCAGGAGCATCACAAGTTCAAGGTCAGCCTTAGCTACTTAGCAAGCTTGAGGCCACCCTAGGCTACATGAAACCCTATCTCAAAAGAAGGGAGGGAGGAAAGAAGGAAGGAAGGAAGGAGGAAGAAAAGGAGGGAGGGAGGAAGGAAGGAAGGAGGAAGAAAGGGAGGAAGGGAGGGAGGGAGGGAGGGAGGAAGGAAGGAGGAAGGGAGGGAGGGAGGAAGGAGGAAGGGAGGGAGGAAGAAAGGGAGGAAGGGAGGGAGGGAGGAAGGAGGGATGAAGAGGGAGGGACTTTCAAAACAAGTAAAGAGCCCCGCAGCAATGATGAAAGACTAGAGGCCAGATAAATACTGACTTGACCTCTGGCTCTGACCAACCACATGGGCAGAACAAGGCTCTGCCTCCCTCACGTGCAAGGGGATGAAAATTCTTCCTTCACACAGCTATTGAGAAAAGCAAACGAGGTAATCAAGGAAGTTGCTGAAAGCCTCAACCCTGACCCTAGTACTATTAATTGCTCATTAATTCATAATTGCCATAGAAATGATTTGTCATTAATAGCCTCCCAATTATTTTTCCCTTCATTAGTAGTGTGAGTGAATTGTCATTAAGAGCCTCCAGAGCAGACGTTAGATGCATGTGGCAATGGCATGAATTGGTTTGGATTTCAGGCAGGCTCAACTCGCTTTCCTCCAACACAGTCTTCTAGCCTCTGAGGCACCGGCGCCCATCTCTGCCACACACCTTTTCTCCACACTTCAGGTGTACACACTTCGACACAACCAGTTTCTCTAATCTTCACAGCCCAGATCCACAGCCCCGCCCTGCAGCACGTAGACTACTCAAACCCACTGTGACATCCAAACTTCAAAACCCTTTCCAGAAGATCTTGTGTTGTGTGTTGTGACAGCTATGGGAACAAATCATGGTCTTATCTACACAGCCAACTCTCTGAGGCAGCACGTAGCGCCATGTCACCTAACAGGTGCAAACCACTATAGTGTGAACACATAAATTGGGTTTTCATCAAGTTAAAAATCTTCTGTACAGCAAATTAACAGGGCAAGGACAGCCCGTAGAACAGGAGAGAAATCTCTGTCAGCTAAATGGCAGGGGATTAATATACAGGATATATAAAGAACTCAGAAAATTAAACAAAAGAGCAAATAGTCTAACCAATAAATGGATAAATGAGCTGAATGGACACATCAAAAGAAACAGCACAAATAGCCAACACACACGGAAAGCGTCCAGCATCGTTAGTCAAAGTGGAAACACAAATCAAAGCTACACTGTGACTCCATCCCACCCAGTCAGGAAGGTTATCATCAAGAAAGCAAACACCATCAAAATGGCTCAGGGGTTAGAGGAACCACACAATCCTGACAGCCTCAATTCCCTGGGTCCACATGGGGATCTTCTCATTTATACACAAATGCACTCATGTATGTGTAGTGTGTACATGAGCTCAAGCAGGCACAGGAACACACACACACACACACACACACACACACACACACACACACACACACACGCCACTAGTTAGCCATAGAGGACAGGCAGTGGAGGCCACACCTTTGATCCAGCACTGGGAAGACAGACAGATAGATGTCTGCGTATTCAAGGCCACCCTGGGCTACAGGACAGTAAATCAATCTAAAAGAGAAGCAGGGTTCACACCTTTGATCCCAGCACTTGTGGTTGTTGTTGTTTTGTTTTGTTTTTTTTTATTTGGTTTGGGGTTTTTTTGAGACAGGTTTTCTCTGTGTAGCTTTGGAGCCTGTCCTGGAACTCACTTTGCAGACCAGGCTGACCTCAAACTCACAGAGATCCTCCTGTGTCTGCCTCCTGAGTGCTGGGATTAAAGGTGTGTGCCACCACCGCCTTTAATGCCAACACTAGAGAGGAATATAAGGCAGAAGCTCAGTGCAGTCTCGGTGAGTCTGAGCAGCAGTGTGGTAGGGAGCAATCTGAGGTTTGGTGGATTGTCCATTCAGTCTGAGCATTGGTAGAGGTGAGAACTCGCTACTGGCTGGCTGCTTTGCTTCTCTGATCTTCAGCTTGAACCCCAATATCTGTGTCTGGGTTTTTATTATTCATGCTGCACCTCCAAAGTACAGTATTACAAGTGGTTGTCATGCCGCCACGTTCTGTTTGCCAGAGGCTAGCAATCAAAGCCCTGCTTGCTGCATGTGTGTTAGGCAGACACTCTACCAAATGAGCTACATCCCAGCCCTGCAAATGAGGAATTATTATTCTCTTTTTGGAATTATTATTCTTATTTATGATGAAGTAATTGGAGCCAGAAGTGTCAAGTGGCTCGCCCACAGTCACAGAGTTGGTGTTTGACAATCCAAATAAACATGCCCTTTGGTTTCTGTCTTAGTCAGGGTTCTATTGCTATAAAGAGACACCATGACCACAGCAACTCTTATAAAGGAAAACATTTAATTGGTGCTGGCTCACAGGTTCAGAGGTTTAGTCCTTTTTCATCGTGGCAGGAAGCATGGTGGAATGCAGCCAGACATGGTGCTGGAGCAGTAGCTGAGATTTTTACATCTGGACCCACAGGCAGCAGTAAGAGAATGCCATACTGGGCTTGACTTGAGCGTCTGAGATCTCAAAGCCTGCCCCCAGTGACACATTTCCTCCAACAAGGCCACACCTCCTAATACTGCCACTCCCTATGAGCCTATGGGGAGGGGCATAATTTTCTTTCAAAACCACCATAGGTTCTTAGCTTGGTTCTCATAAGATCAAGCGGGGCTCAGTTGGTAGAGTTCTTACCTACTAACTGAGGTAAGGCAGTATGAGGCCCTAGCACTTTATAAAGGTGGGGTTCGGTGGATCACACAAGTAATCAGCCCTACCCAGAATTGAATACTTACAGTAAAGAAGTGTTTAAGTGTGACAATGGAACTGAAACCTCTACTCATTTCTCCAGGCTGGATTTGCCTCTGGTAATGAGGGTGATGATTAAGTTATTGATCAGTTGAGCATTGACTCATATGTCTGATAACAGTGCCAAGTTGCCACATGGATGAGGGCCATTCAAAGGTCCTCACGATGATTGTAAAAACAAATGCACCATTCTACCATTCACATATGAGGAAGGAACCCTGAAAGGTGAGATGATTCATCCATTCCACATGACTCGGTGTGGCTGTAAAGACAGAGGTGAATGGCCACATATCACCTCCACTGTCCTAAAGCTTCAGGTTTCATTCATTCCCCCTTCCTTCCTTGTGGCATCCCAGCCATGACTAAGTCCAAGTATTGGATGAAAGCCTGGAGATTTAGTTAAAAACCAGGATGTCTGGCCGCTTGTGCCATGTGCATCTATCCGACTTTATTTGCCTTCCTTATTCCAGGGGGAGAGCAGCCTTATATACACTTACATCACAGTGGAAAAACCACAAGTGTAGTGGGGCAAGGCCGAGCTGTAAGCAGGACTAGAAAACAGGATGCACCTGTGGTTATTGGCTGACAAGCAACTCACAGAGACCCTGCAGAGCTGGGGCCCAACGCTTCCTGACACAGTTGTTAGGTATGGTTCTTCCCGACAGCCTGGTCCCACAACTGTGTCATCCCCAAATGAACACACAAATGCTATATTGGTTATAAAGCTCTTGGCCAATGACTAGGGCTACTTACTGGCTAGCTCTGTCTTAATTACTAATCCATAACTACTAATCTATGTATTTCTACATGGTCTTATTACCGGAGAATGCCTGACTCTCGTCCTCTCTTGCCGAGCTGAAGACTAAACAGTTCCCCACCTGCCATGGGCAACCAACAGAACCTGTGCAAGAAAAGATCACAACATACAGACTTGAAAGGAGCAGGTGTAAACAACCTGTAAATCAGTTTTATGAAACCCATGGCTTTTTGAGTTGGTGCCTTTTCTTGGCTCACTACCCACTCCAGTCCTCTGCACCAGCTTTCCTTTTTAAATAAATAAAAGAAATTCCCTATTTCTATTGGCTTTTATTAAAGTGTTTTTTTTTAAATTATGTGTATGAGTTCTTGACTGTTTGTTTGTTTGTGCACTGTGTGTGCAGGTTTCCAAGTAGGGTGTTGGATTCCCTGGAGCTGGAGTTAACAGGTTGTTGTGAACTACCCAGTGTGCTTGAAAGTGAATTCAAGTCTTCTGCAAGAGCAGCACATTCTCCTAACTGCTGAGCCACCTCTCTATCTCTTTCCAGGTTCTGTCTGTCTGTCTGTCCCTGTCTGTATTACAAATCCTGTATCCCTGGTATAATTCTTTCTCCTAGGACACAAGGCCCTGGAAATTTTGGCAGGTGGCCTCTCAACTCAGATCCCTGCTTGTCACAGGCCTGGGCCCAGGAGAGAGAAGCAGTATTGAATGTAGACATGCATTGCTCTGATTCCATGTGACTTCCAAATCCAGTGATAAAGTACCTATCCTGTCTGACTTATCCTGGGTGTGTAGGTCAAGGTATTTTCACACAGTATTGTAACAAGTCAGGAGGCAAAGTGAGTCAGAATGTGTTTGACACCGGCCGTGGCAGAGGCCAACCTCTACGCCATCACATCTCAGGAAATCCCATGGGATGCACTAACCAGGAAACACATAGGAAAAAGACAGAAGGCAGGACATCAGGACCTCAAACTCCAATTCTGCAACTTCTCCATTCATAGATATGAAAATCCCAGTTATGAGTCAAACTCGAAGGAGTTTTCCCTTAGCAAGTCTTTTGTTGTTGTTTTGAAACCAGGTCTCATGTGGCCCAAACTGACTTTGCACTCATTATGTAGCTGAGAATAATATTGAGCTGCTCCTGATCCTCCTGCCTCCGCCTACCTAGTGCTGGAATTGCAGGTGTGTGCCAGCACACGAAGTCATGGGGTGGAACCCAGGGCTTTGCACTCGATGGAGCTGAGCTGCACCCGCAGCCTGAGAAGAATTTTGATGGATAATTTTTACCTCTAGTTGCCCAGTGCTAGCTACGTATGAATAGTGGGTTGAACCAGGTAAAATACCTATCTGCACTTCTGATTACTATTTTGTGGCAAAGTCGAAACCAGGAGCCTTTTCCTTAATCACCATTTGAAAGTGCTGAGAGGCTAGAGTGTTGAGAAACTCTGTTACCATGGTTACAACTTTATTTCAAATGGATGGGCATTAGCCTAGTGGCACTGATCGAGTCTGGGAAATGGAAGAGTGAGAGAAGTTTGGGTGTTGTGCAGTTTGCAGACTCATTCTGGCTCTATATGTCTTGGGTTTTCACCTTGGCCCAACAACGCTTCTTACATTTTTCTAAACCAATAGCATCTCATACCCCGGTACTTGGTAGAGTTGCAATTTCTCAGACCCTACCACAGACTACTAAGTGGGGGGTCTCTGGGGGAGCTCCCAGCCATCTGTGTTTCCACAAAATGCCCTGTGGATAGCGGTAAACACCAATGTTTGAGAAACACTGGGCTGGGCTGCCAATCTAGCTCAGCTGATAGAGCTTTGCCTGCCATAAATAAAGCATTGGATTCGATCCCTAACATCTGACAAGCCCACGTGGTAGTGCAAGTCTGTAATCCCAGCACTGGAGAGGCAGAGGCAGGAGGACCTGGAGTTCAAAGTCACTGGGGTTAGGGTGGGATACAGAAGGTCAGAGAGGGAAGAGAGAGCACAAACCAGCAGTCTACCTCTCAGCAGATGTTTAGCTTTGACCGTGTCTTGTCCTTACATGAACAACACTGATGCCTTAGTCCTTGCTACACAGATTGTGACATAGTTAGTCTGGAGGTGTAGACCTCTAACTTCTAAGTCAAATCTTTAAAGGTGCACACACCTCTAATCCCAGAACTTGGAAGGCAGAGGCAGGTGAATCTCCAAGTTCAAGGCCAGTTGTATCTATGTACTGAGTTCTAGCCAGCCAGGGCTACAAAATGAGACACTGTCTGTAACTGACCAACAAAAACGATGCTCTTGGTGCCTCTGGTATATAGTCAAGGTTGAAGCCCATGCTCCACAGTGTTGTTCAGCATTAACTGAGGTAATGAGTCTTCAGGGATTAGCACACTGCCGGGCACATGGTAGACATGGGTGCAAGTTAGCCTCTGCTAACAGACACTGCTTTTTGATTCCATGTTGTTTGCATTATAGTTTCAGATCACGTGGAAATTCACCCACACCTTGACTTAAGTGGTTTTCTCCACATGGCTCAACTATAGCTGGTTTTTAAATATTCTTGTTTATCCTTTTCTGGAGTTTGGACATGTATTACATGTGAATCACAAAAATAAATGAAGCTTAATATTTGTTTTTCACTTTAAAATTTTTATATCTATTTATGTATGTGTGCACGTGTCAAAGCATGCTTGTGAAGGTGAGAGAACAAATGGTAAATGTTTGTTTTTCACCTTAAAGTTTTATTTCTGTTATTTATTTACATATGCACATGCCACAGCGTGCTTGTGAAGGTCGGAGGGCAACTTGTGGAACGGACTCTCTGCTTCTACTGTAAGGGTACTGGGGGTTGAATTTGAATTGTCAGGCTTGCCAGCAAACATCTTTACCTGCTGAACCACCCTGCCAGCTCTGACTGCAAATTTTAATAGAGGAAGGTCTTTCCCCAGAGACTCTTAGCTTGTGATTATCCTGTCGATTGGTCACTGTGGAAATGGCATTATTTTCACTTAACAGATGAAGGAACTCAATGGCAGGCATCTACTGCACCTGGGTTTGCTCTGGATTCTGCTGAGAGCATCAAAAGAGTAAATATGACCATTGCAGTAGGTGCTCTTCAGTGGAGTGTCTCACTTGTCCTCAGAGTCCATTTGCCTCCTCGGAGCTACCTTGAGCTACTTCAGAGTGAGGAACAGTGACATACAACATGGGCATGTATCCACACTCCTCTGTCACCATTGTCTCCAGTTCCCCAGCCACCCAACTCCAAATCTGTTGATGAAGTATTATACCATATCTGATTTATTATGGATATATGTGTCGTTCTATTTTCACAGGGTACTAATATGATGAAAGCCAAAGACTGGGAATTAATCAGACCCCACATACACTTCAAAAATGCTACCAGCAACTGCCCGAATACCCATGGCTCAGTGGAAGAGCAAACACTACCATGCAACTCAAATCTATTTACTTACCTACTGTGTGCGTGTGTGTGTGTGTGTGTGTGTGTGTGTGTGTGTGTGTGTGTGTGCCTGTGTGTGTCTGTGTGTGTGTGTCTGTGTGTGCGTATGTGTGTGTGTGTGTGTGTGTGTGTGTGTGTCTGTGTGTGCGTGTGCGTGTGTGTGTGTGTGTGTGTGCGTGCGTGCGTGCGTGCGTGTGTGTGTGTGTGTGTGTGTGTGAGTGTGCATGCGTGCGTGCGTGCGTGCGTGTGTGTGTGTGTGTGTGTGTGTGTGTGTGTGTGTGTGTGTGTTTGTGCGTGTGGTGGATTGTGTTACTGTGAGTATGTACTTGAGTTCACACAGTTGCATCTGCACATATGTATGCATGCATGTGTCATCCAGAGGTTGACACTGGTTCTCCACCATTCTCCGCCTGATTTTTGAGGTCTCTCACTGATTCTGAAAGACTGACAGCCAACCTCCTTGCTGCAGCACTGGGACTATGGTTGAACACCAGCATGCTAAGCTTGTTACATGGGTGTTAAGGATTTGAACTCGGGCCCTAATGCTCATACAAGTATTTAACGGACTAAGACATCCCACCATCTCCATATATCGATTTATTTAGAGAAAGGGTCTCATGTGGTCCAAACTGATCTCCAGCTAGCTATGTAGTCCAGGATGACTTTGTAATTCTGATTCTCCTGCCTCCGCCTTCTGAACACTGGCATTACAGGTGTGTTCCACTACACCTGGCTTACGTGGTGCTGGGATCAAAACCAGAGCTTTTGGCATTCTAGACAAGTGTTCTATCTGCTGAGCTACGTCCCCAACCTACAACCTGTATCTTTAAATTTTAATTGTTTAAGTTGGCATACGAAGAATTAGGTGACATTTCATTTTTTCACAATTGTATTTATTTATTTGCTTATTTTCTGTGTGTGTGTGTGTGTGTGTGTCATTGATTCCCCTGGAGCTAACTAGAGAGAGGCACAGGCAATTGTTAGCCTCCTGATGTGGGTGCCGGGACCAAGCTTGCTCTGCTGTGTAAGCAGTCCATGCTTTTACCCACTGAGAAATCTCTCCAGTCCCATAATAGCATTTTCAAACCTTGTGTGTCGTAATTGATTTTACTCCCACACATCCCCTCCTCTGCCCTCTTGTGCACTCTCTCACCTGGCTCCTTTCTACTTTGATGCCACGTGCATTTGTCTTACATTTTAGAAGTGTGTGTGTGTGTGTGTGTGTGTGTGTGAACAACAGTGTGTCCTGGTATACACATGCAGGTGCAAGACTACTTGTAATTGTCAGTTCGTCCCTCTGCTATGTGGGTCTTGGCGTACAACTTAGGTTGTCATGTTTGGTTGCATGCACCTTTACCTACCTTGCCAAATCATGCTAACTGTATTTTTAAGGACCATCAAAAAGTGCGATGTCACAGAGAAAGTAGCCACCACCAAGGCTACTTTTTGATTCTGCTTATAGACACACTGATCACCACGTATTTATGCTAGCTTGGCAGTTTACAAGGTTGGCAGCAGAGTCAGGAGCTGTGTACAAGGATTTACAAACAAGTGGCACTGAAACTTCAGGGTGAGTCACAGTCACTTGTCCAGTACTGAGTGTCTCAGGCAGAAGTTCTGACAGTGGATGGTATGTCCAACAAGTCCTTGTCCCCTGACACTGGGGTTCCATCATGCTGGAAGGACCACAATTTCATTCATATATGTCCTTGGGACCAGGCACAGTGGCACATATCTTTAATCCCACCACTCAGAGGCAGGGGTAGGGGCAGGCAGATCTCTGGGAATTTGTAGCCAGCCTGGTCTACACAGCAAGACCTAGGCCAATCAGGGCTACACAGTGAGACACTACTTGAAAAAAATTTAAATATATGTATCTGCCATCATACTTTATTCTTATTCATGCCTAACCTGCTGCCTTCCTCCCCACCCTTCTTCCATGTTGCTATATTCCATTGCTCTGCCTTTTCCTCCCCACCATCCCATCTCTTAAGGTCTCTTCTTCCCTCTTATGTCCCCTTTCTACTTGTGTAACACACACACACACACACACACACACACAAACACACATATGCACAAACACACACACACACATGCACAAACACACACACACACACATATGCACAAACACACACATACACACATATGCACAAACACACACACACACATACATACAAACATAAACATACATACACACATACACACAAACACATATACACAAACACACACACATACATACAAATACACATACATACACACAAATATACACACATACATGCCTCATATAAAAGGTGTGTTATTGCTGGGCGTCGGTGGCCCATGCTTTTAATCCCAGCACTCAGGAGGCAGAGACAGATGGATCTCTGTAAGTTCAAGGCCAGCCTGGTCTCCAGAGCAAGTGCCAGGTTAGGCTCCAAAGCTACACAGAGAAACCCTATCTCAAAAAAACAAATAAATAAATAAATATGTGCTATTTGTGGGGGCTGGAAAGATGCCTCAGATGTTAAGACATTGGTTGATTCTCCAGAGGTACAGAGTTCAATTCCCAGCAACCACATGGTAGCTTGAAACCTTCTGTAGTGAGATCTGGTGCCCTCTTCTGGCCTGCAGGCATACATGCAGATAGAACACTATACATAACAAATAAATCTATCTTTTTTCAAAATGTGATATTTAAATAGAGCAGTGGTGGTGCACACCTTTAATCCTAGCACTTGGGAGGCAGAGGCCGGTGAAATTCTGTAAGTTCAAGGCCAGCCTGGTCTACAAAGCCAGCTCCAAGACAGCCAGGGCTACACAGTAAAACAGTGTTTCGAAAAAACAATAAATAAGTATGTGATGTTTATCTTTCTGAGTTTGACTTATCTTGTTTAACATTATAATTTCACGTTGCCTCCATTTTCTTGCATAATTTCATTTTTTAAAATCTAATTAAGTTTCCATTGTGCATATGCAACATATATTCTTTAGGCTGATTCTGTTTCTTAGCTCTTGGTGGATAATGCAGCAATAGATGTGGATTGCACATGCTGTGGTTTATTGACTTACAGCAAAGTATAGCTGTGCCTGAGCAGTACAGCTCGGTCACATGGGAGCTCTGTTTTCAGTTTTGTTGAGGAACCTCCACACTGACTATTATCCCCACTCTGTTTGTCATCCTCGCAAACTCATAAACTCCTGTCAGACCAGTAATAGTAGGTGAAGCCAGCATGTCGTCACACCTAGGTCAAAGATGCTGCTAGAGAAAAGACCCCCACTGCAATGACAAAGATCTGACAGTATTGATCCATCAGGGGAAAACGTGGGAAAGACATAGTCAGAGCATGTAGTCATGGTGAGCCTGCCCCTCTTTTTTTCTCTCCTTCCTTCCTTCCTCCCTTCCTCTCTCCCTCCCTCCCTTCCTCCCTTCCTTCTTTCTTTTCTTTTTCATTGAAAATATATTCTTCTTGCCAGGCGTTGGTGGCGCACTCCTTTAATCCCAGCACTCGGGAGGCAGAGGCAGGAGGATCTCTGTGAGTTCCAGACCAGCCTGGTCTACAAGAGTTAGTTCCAGGACAGCCTCCAAAGCCACAGAGAAACCCTGTCTCGGAAAGAAAGAAAGAAAGAAAGAAAGAAAGAAAGAAAGAAAGAAAGAAAGAAAGAAAGAAAGAGGGGGAGAGGGAGGGAGGGGGAGGAGGTAGAGGGAGGGAGGGAGGGAGGGAGGGGGAGGGAGAAAATAGATTCTTCTCTCATATAATGCATCCCATCACAGTTTCCCTCCCTCCACTCCTCTCAGCCCCCAACCCCCCTACATCTTCCCTCTCCCCCATTTCCACCCCTCTTCTCCCTTCAAAACAGAGAAGGTCTCCAAGAGAAAACAACCAAACACGACAAAGCAAATACAATCAGACAAGGCAAAAGGCCTCCTCATATCAAGGCTGGACATGGCAACCAATTGGAGGAAAAGAGTCCTGAGAGCAGGCAAAAAGAGTCAGAGACACACCGGCCCCCACTGTTGGAGGAGTTCCACAAAAACAACACGCTAACAGCAATAACCTACACACAGAGGACCTGGTGCACACCTTTGCAGTCTCCATGCCTACAGCTTCATTCTCCATAAGCACATGTGAGCCCTGCTTAGTTCTTTCAGTGTGTCATTTTGTCCTGTGTCCTCCATCCCCTCTGACTCCCTGATCTCTGAAGGGAGGGGCCTGATGGAGAGCTCTACTTTAGACTCTCTGCATGATGTGTGGCTGTGGGCTCTGCATCCACTCCCATCTGCTGCCGGAGGAAAGCTCTCTGATGATTACCGATCTACGAGTACATCAGAATATCATTTATTTATTTGTTGTTTATTTATTTATTTTGTCAGTCATGTTTGGCTCTACCTTACCTAGGTTTCTGGCTCTGCCAGACCACCACTGTCTCAATGCCAAACTGCTGCTAACCACAATAATCCCCAAAAGCAGTTGCCCCCGGACACTGGGACGCCTAAACCCTGCCTGCCTGGTCATGTAGAACCCCTATGAAATCAGTCATTTCAGGGTCCGGGAAGATAGCTCAGGGGTAAAGGTGCCTGCCAGCCACCAAGAGCTCAGCCCAAATTCTGTCTGTGGAAGCCCATGATGGAAGGAGAGAACTGATTGCACTAAGACATCCTTTTCTGTCCACACTTGCATGGTGGCACCTTCCCCAAATAGATAAATTTAATTACAAAGATAGTAAGCACCAGGCAGCAGCAGCACAGGCCTTTAATCCCAGTGCTCGGGAGGCAGAGGCAGGCAGATCTCTGTGAGTTCAAGACCAGCCTTGTCTACAAAGAGCGAGTTCCAGGACAGGCACCAAAGCCACAGAGAAACCCCATCTCAAACAAACAAACAAACAAACAATAAATAAACAAATAAAAAGACTGTAAGCAGGCCCTTTGAAAGCTCTGTGTCGTGTTTCTCCATTCTCTTGCCAATTGTGGCTGACCTGCAGTGCATCTACTAAACTCCTTCCTGCCTCTTTCTGTACCAGTCATGCCTCTACCACCCACATTGCCAGCCCATCTCTGCCATCTCACACGGCACTGTCAATCACAGACTGGTCCAGCTTTTCTTCTCTGCTCCATAAGAGCTGATCCTGTGCCTTAAAGTCTTCTTCCTCCTACCCACAGAGGGCCTGCCCTGGAGCAAGAAGCAGAAAGCCCCATAGGTACAGATCAGGACTTGACATTGTTGGAAGATCTGCAAAGTGCTGCCACACCCAAGCTTCCAACAGGCTTCAGAATGAACTCTGGTAGAAGTTACCCTGTTGCCAGCTAAGGACACAATGGCTCAGGTAAACACCATGATTCGCTGAAACCCCACACTTTGCGGGCAACACAACTTCGGCAACCCTGACTGGGTTCTCCAGACGTCCAGCCTAGATGCATCTCTGAATTCTTCTCCCGACTCTTTTCTTCACTTAGCATATTAGCGGGAATGATTCATTATGAGTAAGTAGACGAAGAGCTCTAATTACAGGGCTCTGAATGGGAATGTTTAATTACATAGCTACACGTATGATTTATCAACCAGTTTTGATCGTTGACAATTCCCTTTAAAGAATTCTTTTCCCCTAAAAATTAAAATAATGTATTTTTTAATTGGCCCTGGAATGCTTTGTTTTCATTCTATTAAAGAGCTGACTATTTCTTATAAGTGTCATGGTATGGAGGCAATTGGTCTAATGTCAGACAGGCATTCATTCCTGGCAGATGGCTCATAGTTCAGTCTGAAACTTCAGTGGCTTATCTAGAAACAATAACATTTTTCTAGACTAAGTCATAGGAACTTGGGAGGTGACAAATCTTCAGGAAACAAACCCCTAACATCTTCATCTTTGCTCTCTTTTGTCAGGCACCTTTCCAAATAAATACCACTCAATCATATTGGCACAGATCTGGCTTTGCCATGTGGAAGGAAGAAGCCAGGGCCATGAAGCCAAAGCAACAAAAAATGTCAAAAGTGCCCATGTCACCGAGAAAGGCCAAGAATGAGGAATCAGACCAATGTTCCTGAATCAGAGGTCTGAACTAGACTCAAGACTGGGTTACAGGAACACAGACAACACTAGGAAGGTAGCTGGACCGGACTGTCACTAAGCTTCTGAATTCCCTGAGAGTGCCAACTTCAGGTAATTCTTTCTCTGGACCCTGAGAGATTCTATCTTGACATCTCTGGAACCTTTTGTCTTCCATTTTATAGGCGGTCATACTACTGCTGCTCAGTGTGTGTGTGTGTGTGTGTGTGTGTGTGTGTGTGTGTCCAATGCAGCCTATAAATGGTGGAAATCAAGGTTCAACTGTGAGTAGAATTTCATTAATTAATGTAGTCAGTAAATACTGATTTGGATACAGATTTGATGTTGACTAAAAAAAAAATTATCAAGACTGCAGTGGGAGGCTGGGGGTGCAGCAGAGTGTTAGGCTGCTTGCCTGGCAGGCTAAAGGTCCTAAGTCCAATCCTCAGGACTGGGAGGAACAGTACAGAGCAAAGGGTAAGGGGTTAAAGGGGAGGAGGAGGATATCCTGAGAAGCTCCACAGGAGATAAAAGTGTGGGGGGAAGTGTCTCATGACCTGGCTTCCCATCACTCTGTGTCCAGCCAGGACCTGGACAGGTACTGGGAACATCTCCTCCCTTCCTGAACAAATTCCCCAAGGGAAAGCTGACTTACAAAACCAGGTAGAGCTTCTTGCGTCTGGGGAGAAATCCATACCATCACCAGGAAGCAAGGATTGTTGGGTGGCTGCTGACATTGCCATCATGATGCACTGATGGCATCCTGCAATGGGAACTGTTTGCCAAGGAGTACTGTAGCCTTAGTTCTGACGATGGAGTTTCTGTTCCACCTGATCCCATGGCTGTTTAGCCCCAAATAAACAGACAGAGACTTAAATTAAATATAAACTGTTTGGACAATGGCTTAAGATTCTTACAGGCTAGGTCTCTCTTAATTATTAACCCATTTCTATTAAGCTACGTATTACCACGAGGCTGTGGCTTACCTGTAATCTGGCATGTTACTCCTTCAACAGCATGGCATCTCTCTGGTGGCTTCTCGCTGCCCTCTTCTCCCCAGCCTTCTCCTTGTCTGGTAGCCCTGCCTATCTTCCTGTCTGGCTGCTGGCCAATCAGTGTTTTATTCATCAACTAATAAGGGAAACATACATACAGAAGGACATCCCCCCATCATAGTTGCTGTTCCTAGAGGAGATCTCCAGTTAACTCCCCGCCAAAATGATCTGAAAGGGCGTGTGGTCCGGGGCTGTGCAACTGATCTGTGCAGCTGATGGTGTCCCCTGTACTCCAGGGAGGCATCAACAAAGAAGATACAATGACTACAGAATCAAGAAGGCTGGACTCCAATGCTGGCCCCGCCTCTGGGTCCCTGGAACAGCTACCTTCCCTCTAGTTTGCCTAAACTAATTTGAAGTGAGGATATGTTTGTTTGTTTGTTTGTTTGTTTGTTTGTTTGTTTGTTTTTTGAGACAGGGTTTCTCTGTGTAGTCCTAGCTATCCTGGCACTTGCTCTGTAGACCAGGCCAGCCTCAAACTCACAGAAATCTGCCTGCCTCTGCCTCTCAGGTTCTAGGATTTAATGCACGCACCATTTAATCTGCACCTGGCTCAGTTCTTCTAATGCCCAGGACACAGCAGCTCTTCCTTCCTTTTGGGTCCTGGATCCTCAAAGGACCTGTTCTGGGTGATCGATCATCTTCTTCAATTATTTGGCTGTGAATTTTTAGAAAGTTCACTGAAATCCTAAAATCCAAACCAAGTTTTTTGGTTCGAAGTGAAGTTAGCCGGATCTAAAATGAAACCTCCCCTCTCCTCCCCCTCCCTCCTCCCTCCCTCCCTCCTTCCCTCTCTCTCTGTCTCCCTCCCTCCCTCCTTCCCTCTCCCTCTATCTTTCCCTTATCTCTTACCTTGGGGTGTTGTGAAAAATAAAAAATAGCACCAACATTGCAATATTGTGAGTTCAAAAAGAAAAACCCGATTCTGCAATGCCTGTTCCTGGAAGATGCCAGTGGACATCTGTTAAAGCAAACAAGGTAATGGCACCTGTTGCCAGACTCGGGGTGTTCCTTTTCTTTCTTCCTACACTAAGCAGCACTTCAGGTGTCCCATAAAATCCTCTATTGCCTGTTGGGCCTGTCAGGCAATTCTCTCTGGTGATGGGGCCGCTTGTTCCACTTAGAGTGACTGTGGCCAGACCCCACGCCACTCTGCCTTCCGTCTCCTGACTCACGCCTTACTTAGTGGTCACAAGAAACTTTCAGGGACCCAGATGTGAACTGTAACACACTCCACAGCTCACAGCATTAAGGGTGATTTTCTTTTTAGCACTTCTTCAAGGAAAATAAAAATGGCTGCTCACTGTATTCAGTTCTTAATATAAGCCAGATGCTGATTAAGCCATCAGATTATTTTATAACACTCCCAACAGCTGTAAGGTTCATGGGTGTGGAAGCGTTTAACCTCTCGAGTTGGCTGGAACTCCACTCAGTGTCTAACACTTGCTAGCTGTCCACAAATCAATTTTACTTCTGTCCATCTGATGCCCTCCTATGTAGAGTGGAGATGACTATAGAAATGACTTAGAGAGATACCATACAGACCAAAGGAGAATATGTAGATTCCAAATTATATGTAATGAATCAAACTATAGGCATTTTTTTTTTTTTGGTTTTTCAAGACAGGGTTTCTCTGTGGCTTTGGAGCCTATCCTGGCACTCACTCTGGAGACCAAGTCAGCCTTGAACTCACAGAGATCCAACTGCTTCTGCCTCCCGAGTGCTGGGGTTAAAGGTGTGCACCACCAACGCCAGGCTTATAGGCATATTTTTGGAAGCAGCATTTTGGGACAGCATTTAATTCACTGTGTAGCCAGAGATGAGCTTGAACCCCTAGTCTCTCTGCATCCACCTCCCCTGTACTGGGCTCACAAGCATGTGGCACCATACTTGGTGTCTTAGTGACTGTTCTATTGCTGTGAATAGACACCGTGACTGAGGCAATGCTTATAAAAGACAACATTTAATTGGGGGCATACTTATAGTTTTAGAGGGTTAGTCCATGATCATCCTGATGGGAGACAGACAGGCCTGGCACTGGAGCAGTAGCTGAAAGATTTACCTCCTGATTCGTAAGCCAGCTTGCTGCTCCAAGTATCCTGCCAGAGAACAGACGTGAAATCACTTTATGTGCGTGTGTGTTTTGCCTGCATGTATATCTGTGCACAAATACGTGTTGCTTTTATCGGTTGATGAATAAAAGCTGTTTTGGCCAATGGACAGGCAGAATTTAAGAAGGCAGGTGTTTCGAGAGGTTCTTTGTCCCAGCAGAGTCATGCTGCCCTTGAGACCCCCAAATAAACACACAAAGATTTATATTGGTTATCAAACTATTGGCTGGACACCCACAACTTATCACTGAACTGAACTGGAATCCAGATGCAGAGAAGGATGAGTGAAGAGCAAAGGGGTCCAGACCAGGCTGGTGAAACCCACAGAAACAGCTGACCTGAACATCAGGGAGCTCTTGCTCCCCAGACTGATAGCTGGGATACCAGCATGGGACTGATCCAGACCCCAGGAACATGGATTTCATTGAGGAAACCCCTGAAATCTACAGGACCTCCTGTAGTAGATCAATACTTATCTCTAGCATAGGTGTGAACTTTGGGAGCCCATTCCACATAGAGGGATATTCCCTGAGCCAAGACACATGGGGTAGGCCTAGGCCCTATCCCAAAGGATACGATAGACTCTGATGACACCCTATGGAAGGCCTCACCATCCAGGGGGAGCAGAAAGGATATGTGATAGGTAGGGTTTTAGTTGGGGGGGATGGCAGGGGAGGATGGGAGGGAGAAGGGAACTGAGATCGTCATGTAAAACAATCTTGTTTCTAATTCAAATAAAAAAATCTGAAAAAAAATGTTGGCCGATGACTAGGGCTTCTTATTGGCTAGCTCTATGTTAATTATTAACCCATAACTACTAATCTATGTATTTCTACACAGTCTTATCTTACCAGAGAATGCCTGACTTGCGTCCTTTCTTCCCGGGAATCACTTGAGGTCTCCTCTCTGCCATACACCTCCCAGAATTCTCCTCATCTCCTAGACCCACCTATCCTGCTGCCAACAGTGTTTTATTCATCAACCAATAAGATAAACATATACAAAAGGACAACCCCCATGAGGCAGGAATTCCGAACAAAGAGACGGGGAAAAGAAAGACAGAGGACAGTTGCCATGTAGCTGCCAGAGGGGCAGGATACCTGGGCATCACCAGTAAGCCAGGCCTCGTGTAAATACACAGATGAATAGAAATGGGTCAATAATTAAAGAGAGAGCTAGCCAGTAAGAAGCCTGAGCCATCTAATATTAAGTCTCAGAGTGCTTATTTCTTAAGCAGCTGTGGGAGCTGGTGGGTGGAGGAAAACAGGTCCAATGGGACTGAGATAAATGAAGAAAATCTTCTACAGTGCACCATATATGTGCAGTGCCAGGGGAAGTGAGCAGAAAGTGTTGGACGCCCTGCAACTTGAATGATGGACAGTTTTGAGCTGCTGCTATGTGTGTGCTGCAGATTGAACCTGGGTCCCCTGGAAGAGCAAACTGCACTCTTAACTTGTGAGCCATCGCTCCGGCCCCTAAATTTAAAAAAAAATGATTTTAATTTTAGGTATGGGTAGGGTGGGTGTGCATCTATGTGCACTTGCATGCGGGTGCCTATGGGGATCAACAGAGGGCGCCAGATCCCCTGGAGCTAGAGTTCTAGAAAGTTACCAGGAACCCTAGAGCAGTAAGTGCTCTTAACCACTGAGCCATCGCCCCAGCCCCAACAACAAATAACTTTTCAATAAATACTTATTAAAACCACCTATAACCCAAGCACTTTCCTAAGGGTAAACTTGGACTTATGATGTAGACGTAATTCCTACTGTCACAGCACCTGCAGGGTGGCTCTAGGGAAGACAGACAAGTGAAGGTGTGGTGATAGTGATTTCACCAGACCCAAGATAAACGATAAATGGGCGTTTTATTGGGGAACACTTACACAGAACAATAAAGAACTGCCGCAGCCTTTCTCTGCCCTTCCGATCAGATCTGTGATCCGAGAGAGAGAGAGAGACAGAGTCAGAGAGACAGAGGGACACAGAGAGAGTGTGAGACAGAGAGACAGACAGAGACAGACAGCCAGACAGACAGAGACAGACAGAGACAGACAGACAGAGAGACAGAGACAGAGAGTGAGACACACAGAGAGACAGAGAGACAGGGAGAGGAAGAGAGAGAGAAAGAACTTGTCTCAACAGATGTGACATAACCCTGAGTCCTAAAGGAGGACTGGAAAAGGTTCATGTGGGTGGGAACTGTGAGCAGTGGGCAATCTGAATACGTAAAACCCACTAAAACTAAGCCACGTGAGGGAACAAAGAGCAACAGGCAAGGCTTCATGATGAATGGCTTTGTAAACCACAGAAGAAAGCTGAATTTGTCCTCTGGTTAAAAGGAAGCCACTGGAAATGTTAAACAGTAGAGGAACTACAGTCTAGAGTTGGAAACTGTGGCTGTGGTCAGTGTGGCTGCAAACCCAGATGACTTGTAAGAGCAGGCCTCAATGAGAAGAGGAACTATGGAACAGCGAGAGAACAGCCTCTGCCCCAACACGTAGAAGGTGTGCTGTGAGCCTGCTGCCATCCATGTTCAGGACATTTCTCACTAGGAGTGGAGTTTCCCTCCACTGCTCTTCCACCACAGAGGCAGGCTCATTATCATAAGCAGATATTGTAAGCACAGGTTCCCATGGTCCTGGAGGCACAGCAGCAGTCTTCATCACACACCTAGGAGAATGGGCTGTTACCAAGAGTGAAAACTCATTTTATTCTCAGCAAGTCCCACCGAGGGTCATTATTTTTCATAAGGTGCCTTGACTCATTTGGAAAACTAAGAAAAGAAAGACACCTTCCAATTGTAATGAGTCAAGTGAGGTTGTAGGTTGTGCTGGACGCCTTTATGTCAACTTGACACAGCTAGAGTTATCAGAGAGGAGGGAACCTCGAATGAGAAGATGTCCCCAAAAGATCCAGCTGTAAGGGGGCATTTTCTCAATTAGTGATCAGTGGAGGAAGGCCCAGCCCGTAGTGGATGGTACCATCCCTGGGCAGGTAGTCCTGGGTTCTATAAAGAAGCAGACTGAGCAAGCCATAGCATAGAGAGCCAGCCAGTAACTAGAACCCCTCTACGGCCTCTACATCACCTCTTGCCTCTAAGTTCCTACCCTGTTCCTGTCCCAACTTCCTTCAATGATGAACAGTGATGTAGAAGTGTAAGTCAAGGGGGCTGGAGTTATGGCTGCTCTTCCAGAGGTCCCGAGTTTAATTCTCAACAGCTACATGGTGGCTCACAACCATCTATGGTGGGATCTGATACCCTCTTGGTATAAAGTCATACATGCAGATGGAGCAGTCATATACATAAAATAAATTAATTAAAAATAAGTGTAAGCCAAATAAATCCTTTTCTCCCCAACTTTCTTTTTGGTCATGGTGTTTCATTACAGCAATAGAAACCCTGGCTAAGACACAGGCATAAGACAAATAAGTAAGTCAGGCATGGCGGCACATGCCTTTAATCTTAGCGTTTTAGTGATGGGGGATGTCCTTCTGTATATATGTTTCTCTTATTGGTTGATAAAACATTGTTTGGTCAATAGCCAATAGAGACAGGAAGATGGGCGGGACTAGGAGACAAGGAGGATTCTGGGAAAGGTAGGCAGAGAGGGACGCCATGTGGAGACCAGGAGGATAGGATGCACCAGGCATTCTCAGGTAAACCAAGGCCATGTAGAAATACATAAAATAATAGAAATGGGTTAATAATTAAGACAGAGCTAGTCAGTAAGAAGCACTAGCCATCAGCCAACAGTTTTATAATTAATATAAATCTTTGTGTGTTTATTTGGGGCTGAAAAGGGCAGTGAGATCAGGCAGGATAAGAACCTCTATCAACATTTTAGAGGCAGGTAGGAGGGTCATCTCTGTGAATGAAATCAGCCTGGTCTGCACTGAGAGTACCAGGTCAGCCAATGCTACACACTGAAATCCTATCTCAAATCAAACAAAAGAGTAACACAAAAGCCACAAAAAGATTAACATACAAAAGAAGTAGACTGAGTATGGTATCACAGGCCTTAGAGTGGTGATTTCTGAGTTTGAGGCCAGCCTGGTCTACAGGTAAGTTCCAGGACAGCCAGAGCCACACAGAGAAACTGTGTCTCAGAAAACTCAAAACCAAAATAAAACAAAAGAACTTGCTGGATTCTTGATTTGATCCCATCCTCTGGCCTCTGGGTAGCTTACAGCAAATCTTCCTGTAACATTGGTCTTTTTCTGGATATAATAAAGACTCCAAATTGGAAGATGAAAAGTTCAGTGAGATAAGACCACATGAAAAGACTCAGATTAATATAAATGGGTTAATAATTAAGACAGAGCTAGCCAATAAGAAGCCCTAGCCACCAGCCAACAGTTTTAGAATTAATATAAGTCTTTGTGTGTTTATTTGGGTCTCAAGGACCATGGGACCAGCTGGGCCAGAAAACCTTTCATTACAAAAAATCCAAGAAAACTCGATAAAAAAAATCTACGAATACCAGTTTAGTAAGACTCCTGCCCACTCTTTCTACACTTGGCTTAGCCCATAACCTCCAGTTAGGAGACTCACAGTTTTCCTTTGGAGAATGTAGCATGAGAGAGAAGATCTATGTGTACCTCCATCCCATGACGAACGTTCCTGCCTGACCGCCAAACCTTAAAGTGCTTTGTCGTCAAACCCATCTAGGCACAGAAGGCTCCACCCTTCCACTATGGCTGTGTGTGCCCTAATCCATGGGAACAATCCAACAGAACAGGAGCTTTGAAGCAATGTAAAAGAAATTATCATTAATATCTTCAGAGATACAAAGAACAAGACATTGGGGCAAGAACAAGGTAGTGGTTTATTAATTTTAGAAAGCATTAGAGGGACAGTATCCAATAGAGACTCTCTGTGATGTTAGGCATGCTCTGATTGACTTTTAATTGAGTATTTAATTTTAACAGCCACATAAACTACTGGATATTATACCAAATGGTATGGCTCAGTGGTTTAGAGCACTGGCTGCTCGTCCAGAGGTTTTGGGTTTAATTCCCAGCACCAACATGGTGGATCACAACTATCTATAACCAGTTATATGGAATCTGATGCCCTCTTTCTGCCTCTGTGGTACAAGGCACACGTGTGGAACACAGACATATATGCAGGAAAAACACTGGTCCATATTAAATTAAAAGAAAATAGCTCTTAGTAAAAATGTAATTGTCTAAATGATGAGCTGGGGAGATGACTCAGTGGGTAAAGTAACGTACAACAGCTCATACTTGTGTGGAATATTCCTTTACACTGTGTGAATATATGTCACTGTGATTGGTTTAGTAAACAAGCTGACTGGCCAATAGCTAAACAGAATAAGGTTAGGTAGGAGAGTCAAACTGAGAATGCTGGGAAGAAAAAGGGCAGAGCCTGGGGAGTTACAGACAGACACAGAGAGAAGCAAGATGGGCATGCCATACTGAGAAAAGGTACCAAGCCATGTGGCAAAACATAGATAAGAAATGTGGGTTAATTCAAATGTAAGAGTTAGCTAGTAACAAGCCTGAGCTATTGGCGGAGTATTTATAATTCATATTAAGCCTCTGAGTAGTTTCTTGGGAGCTGCTGGGCAGACAGAAACTTCTATCAACATGTCTATAAAGCCAAGGAGAGGAGAGTAGGCACTGGAGAATCTCTAAGGGTCACTGGCCAGGCCACCTAGCCAAACTAGTGATCTCCAGGTTCAGTGAGAGACCCTGGCTCAAAAAATAAAGTGGAGACACCACATGAACATACAATGAAAATTTTAGTAGCTGTATTAGCACATAAAGTCAGCTAAATTAGTACATAAAGTCCTAAGAGCTTTATGCATAATAATTCATTAGAAATATCACACGATAAGAAAGAAATAGAAAAATGAAAAATACTTGCCTACATGCATAAAGCCCTGGGTTCAATCCCTAGCACTGCATAAACTAGGTGTGTGGAGGCACACACCTGTAATACCAGCACCTAGATAAAGGCTGTAGGATCCAAAGTCCATTCTTAGCTACACAGTGAGCTTGAGGCCAGCCTGGGCTACATGAGACATTGGGTAGGGTGGGAGGAGAGAAAGAAAGAGGAAGGAAGGGAGGGAGGGAAGGGGGGAAGAGGAAGGGGAAAGAGGGAGGGAGGGAGAGAAGAGAGGGAGGGAAGGAGAGAGGGAGACAAGGAGGGAGGGAGGGAGAGAGAAATGGAGGGAAAGAGGAAAGGAAGGAGGAAGGATCAGAGGGAGAGAGGGGGGAAGGAAAGAGGAAGAGGGGGGGAGGAAGGGAGGGAAGGAGGAAATGGGAAAAAGTCAGTCCTGCCATTAAAGTTCAACCCTAAAATGAAAGGAGTTCTAGGAAAAGGCCACCTGAGAAATGAAGGCATTCTAATCAGAAATAAATTCAAGATAACATTCTAATAAGGCAAAACAAGTAAACAGACCACTAATCTTTTTTCACGCCCCAGCCAGTCCCTTCTTAGCTTCAGCCTCCACATGTACTTGCCAGGGAAATGGTTTCAAAGCACCACTTGGACCCAGTCTTGAAATCTGTCAATACCACCACCACCAGTTACCTCCAGTCTGATCTGAAAATATGGATTCTTTTCATGGTAAAATGCCTTGAGTCCACCGCTCTGCTGCCTCTGGGCAGCCGCCCCTCACTATCAGTCTTCCTCACTGTAGTGTCTCTACAGGAGTGGACTAATGGGCCTTGGACTCAGAATTCTTGCCTTTCTGTTTCCATACAACCTCCCCTGGAATTCTCCCCAAACTTCCAGAAAGATGTCTAAAAGGTAAGGCTGGACACCCATCGTCTTCTTGAGAGGATTTTTTGGTGACTCCTCCTCATCCACCTTTGTGAGAAGTCTGTGACACATGGATTCCAGTTTAACAGCTATGGAGGAAAAGGACTGAAGCAGGATTGGCTGGAAGTCTGACACTGCTGGGATCTCAACAGACTCCTCATCCAGCACCTCAGGGAGTTTGAAAGAAAACTATTGAAAACCGAGGTATAAGATCCATGTGTATCTAAACAAGGAGGACCCTAAGAGAGACATACATGGAGAAGGGGAAGGGGAAAGAGCAAATTGGGAGCAGGGGAAGAGGGGGAGGGAGCTACAAGAATGAGAAGGGGAGAAGAGGAGGGATGCAGAGGACATGAGGGAGCAGAAAGGTTGAGTCAAGGGAAGAGTAGAAGATAACAAGAATGGAGATACCATAATAGAGGGAGACATTTTAGGTTTACAGAGAAATCAGGCACTAGGGAAATGTCTGGAGAGCTACAAAGATGACACCAGCTAACAATCTAAGCAACAGAGGAGAGGCTACCTTAAATGCCCTCCCCTGATAGTGAGATTGATGACTGACTTATATGCCACCAGATAGTCCTCTCATCCAGCAGCTGGTGGAAGTAGAAGCAGACACCCACAACTACTCACTGAACTGAAATGAAATCCAGATGCTGAGAAGGACGAGTGATAGCAAAGGGGTCCAGACCAGGCTGGTGAAACCCACAGAAACAGCTGACCTGAACATCGGGGAACTCTTGCTGGGATAGCTGGGATACCAGCATGGGACTGATCCAGACCCTAGGAACATGGGTTTCAGTGAGGAAACCTCAGAAATCTACAGGACCTCCTGTAGTGGTTCAGTACTTATCCCTAGCATAGGTGTGGACTTTGGGAGCCCATTCCACATAGAGGGATACTCCCTGAGCCAAGACACACGGGGGTGGGCCTAGGCCCTATCCCAAAGGATACGATAGACTCTGATGACACCCTATGGAAGGCCTCACCATCCAGGGGGAGCAGAAAGGATGTGTGATAGGTAGGGTTTTAGTTGGGGGGGGGGTAGCAGGGGAGGAAAGGAGGGAGAAGGGAACTGGGATTGTTATGTAAAACAATCTTGTTTCTAATTCAAATAAAAAAATCTGCAAAAAAAAAAAAACCAAAAGATCCATGTGTATCCCCGGAGTCTACAAGTCATTGGTGACTCCTCAGAAGTGGGGCATGACTTGGCAAGAAGGTCTCTTAGTGGAGGCAATCAGTCTCCAAAGGATGGACAGTTAAGGATCTGCCTGTAGCTGAGGTCTGTCTGCCAAGTCACTTCAAAAATTATCCATTGCTTGGAATTTAAAAGAAAAAGAAAAAGAAACCATGATCATTAATGTGTGTGGTATCCAGTATAAAGCAGGAATGGGCCTATACTAGATTATAGGCTTTTCAAACTCTTTTGTTTTATGTTTTTAAATTCATTTGTTGTAATTTCATGTGTATGGGCATGTATGCACATGCTTGGTGCCCATGAAGGCTAAAAGAAGATATGGGATCCCCTGGAACTGAACATACAGACAGTTAGCCACAGGGTAAATAAACCCAGGAACGGAACTCAGGTCCTGAGCAAGGACAGCAAGGGGTTTTAACTGCTGAGCCACCTCTCCAACCCTTGAATATAGATGACATGCTTTCCCTGTCTTAATCACACAGGACAGTGTTGAGCAGTAAGGGCCTTTATTATCTTCATTTTGGCACAGAGACATGGGCTTAGAACAGCCTACTGTGTGTTCCATCTGGGATCTTACTATCCAGTGAAAGACCTGAGATTTGGACCCAAGCTACCTGACTCCAAAGTCAAAAATAATAATCACTAACACAAATTGTTTTTCCTTTATGTGTCAAGCCAGAGTCATCAGCCTGGTGCTATACTGAGGAATGTGTTTGCATTCATGTTGTTGCTGACTACATTTTTATATGCATAATGAATGTTTTTGATGAAATTTTTCAAATACGGTTTTATAGGAAGAAAACTATTCTATATTAAAATTGTATACATATATGATGTGATTTATTTACAAGAAGGGCTAAGCACTACTACAGTCAGCATGATAATTTCTGTTTTCTGCTTAAGGGGGGAGGACTGGAATGGAACTCAGTGCTAGGGTGTTTGCCTTGTATGCATGATACCCTGGGTATAACTCAGACCTCCCGGGGAACTCTACATCAGAGTAAGAGGGATATACGTCATATGCCTGGTTAGGGTTTCTATTCTGGTAGCCCCCAACTCTGGTGTCCCTCCAACAAGGACCTAAGTTCAGCAGACCTAATGGGCTCCTGTCCTATTCTTTCTTAATCACCAGGCCTAAAAGACAGCAGGAATGTGTTCAACAAGCAGGTCCAAGCTGAGCTTACAAAAGACCCTCAGAGAGAACATAGAACACAGACAAGGCTTCTCTTTCCTCTCCTGCTCCACCAACATGACACATTCTCAAGGAGGAAAAAAAAGCGCTGTGAAATGTAATGATTTTCCTGTATAAAAATAGTATTAAGTAACAATGTATAATCCGAGAAACTCTATACTGGGTTAGAAAGGGGGAATTAATTTGTTTAACAAACATTCATTGTATTTCCACCAGCTCCTGGTCCCTGGGCCATATGCTGGAGATTGTTGTAGTGGGTAGTCTGTCATTTAATGCAGTGGCTGTCAAATGTTAGTGCCTGTGAGTAAGAACTTCCTTGGAAATTTGTTTAAAATGCAGACTGGTCTGGGGAGATGATGGCTCAATGGCAAAATGCTTGCCCCACAAACATAAGGACCTCAGTTTGAATCCCCAGCACCTATGTAAAAAGCCTAGAGTGGTGACAAACACCTGTGAACCTAGCACTTCTGGGACAGAGACAAGAGGGTCGCTGGAGCGTCCTGGTCTTCTAATCTTGTTGACTCCATAAGCTCCAGGTTCATGAGAGATACTGTCCTCAGAAGTAGATGGAAAGTGAGAGAAAAAGACACTCAACATTCTCCTCTGCCCTCTGCTACTCTTAGGGCTTACAAATAGGGATACACTCACACACACACACACACACACACACACACACACACACACACGTGCACGCACTCAAAGCACAACCCCCAAACTTCTGATTCTGAAATAGGGGAAGAGTTAAGGGATTTTCACTGTAAGAGGCTGACACACAGGTGGCAGGAAAGCTGTATCTTGGAAAACTTTGACCTAGTCGAGGGTTTAAGTTCTGATCAGGTGTATAATCGAGTCTCTCAGACACAGGACATCAGGAGGTTTGAAGTGCATGCCTTGAAAACCCTTCAGGGAACCTTAGAAAGACTCCTTAGAGTGGGTGGACAACGTAGCAATAAGATATAAGAGTTCTTTCCAACCAGGAAAAAGACACAGTGTTCAAAAACATCTAAGCAGGAAAAGAAGCAAAGCAAAGGGACAAGTCAGGAGTGTGTGTGTGTGTGTGTGTGTGTGTGTGTGTGTGTGTGTGTATCCCTATTTGTAAGCCATAAGAGTAGCTAACTGCTGTTCAAGAGGAGCAACACAACTACCTGGGAGTGAGGCCCCATGAAAGAGTGGCGTCTGAGTCCTCAAATCGACTCCCTAACTAACTTGCCAGACCTGACCAGCAAAGCCACAGGGGGTTAGAGGAAGGGCTTTCTTTCCTTTCCTTTCTGCTTGCTCTACAACTGTGGACGATGCTTTTTGTACAGGCCTGAGAATGACAGTCCTCTCAGCAGCCCCCACCCCAGCTGTTCCTATATCCCAGGAGCCCTCCCACCTTCTCCCAAGTGGAGCCAGCTGTTGTCACCAAAGCCACCTGCCTCTTCCCTGAGTCTCCAGTTCCAGAGGCCTCCGGAAAGTAAGGCAGCTTGCTTGAGGCCCTTGCAGAAGGAGGGAAAACAAGACAGTCACTAAAATTAAATGGATTGTCTACAAACGTTTTTTAATTAAAATTGTGATTCATTTTCATGGGAGAAGAGGTCCTTTAAGAACAATTGTGCTCCCTAAGTGGCAGGCGCCCAGCTTAGTAGCTCTGCTCAAAGCCAAAGAGGGAAGGGAGGTGACAGGGAGAGGCATGGGTGGGGACAGTTCCCCTTCTAGGGAGAAGAAAGCAAAGTGGGAAGTGAAGAGAGCTGGGACGAATCCTCCCGGGCCTCTGCTGCAGAGCAGAGCGGCCAAGCTTCTTGGGGACCCAAAGCTGGGATTTTGTGTTTTCTTTTGTTCCATACGATTATGCCACCTTCTATTCCAGGAGGGCCCCAGCCACCAGCTTTGACAGGGAAGACAGAGCCACCCACAGCCTTGACTTTGGGGCAGCCAGGGTAAGGGAGAGATGGAATCTGGGAGAGAGGAGGAGAGAGAAGGAGGAGGGAGAGGGAAGGGAGAGGGAGAGAGAGAGAGAACACAGAACTGAGGGTGTGGGACCGACTTTGTAAAGCAAAAAAAGTGAACTGTGTGTGGGCTGCTGCTCTGACGTCAGCAGAACCCAGAGCCCGAGACAGCCCCACCCCCATGCCGTCCCTCCTAGGCACTTCAAGTATCTGCTGTCCACACTGACACCACTCCCTCTCTGCCTTGGGATTCTTCCATGGGGGAGTACAGGCATAGCATATGAATTGGGGTTCAGGGGCTGACTTGCACCGCCAGGAAACTGTGCTACCTGCACTAGCAACACCCACTTGTGGGGATGCCACCCTATGGACTGTGTCCACTGCTTGAGATTTTGAGGAGGTCATGTCCACGGCCAGCATCTTCCAGGGCCACTCCCACCTTCCCCCAAGTCCAGATGCAAGGCCTCCATCCTGGGCCACAACCTGTGTCCTGGGGACAGGATGAAGGAGCGTCTCCCATGCGAGCTCGCGCGCGCGCGCGCGCGCGCGCACACACACGCGCACACACACACACACATACACACACACACAGGGATTAATATGTAGATCGTTTTCTTTCGCCCTCAAAATTTCTGCTTAACGGCCCAGAGATTTCTAAGTCAAAATAAATTAATTAAAATCTTGCTTGTCCGGGACCGCGGATTTGCATAAGATCCCAATGTTGAAGCAGCTGATAAAGCTCTAGAAGCACTGTGAGCGTTAGAAGACAGAAACTTATGCAGGACAGAAAGGACAGCATTGAGAAACCTGTGTTTCGGACAAAGAAGGGGAGACCAAAAAAGAACTCAGGATCAGAGGCAGGTCTTCTCAGGGACAAAACGCTGCCCCGCCCCGCCCCCACCCCTGCTCCGCAAAGTCCACTCCCCAGAGTGTCAGTTGTATGCCGGCCCTCCTGCCTGCACTTCCGGGACTCACATCCTAACCCTGAGACTCATCATTTGCTGAGTCTTCTTTTGGGTGTGTGTGTGTGTGTGTGTGTGTGTGTGTGTGTGTGTGTAAATCTTTCAAATATAGGACAAAAATACACTTTATCATCATAGATATATATATTTTTCACTCTCACCACATAAATACAAAAACATCCAAAGAGCCAAGACATCCAGAACACAGTTAGTAGCCAGGATTCAATGACACCTACCCGCGTTTGAATCGTTCGTTATTTTCTTCACTATTTACCTAAGAGAAAGAGAAAGAGAGAGGAACAAAAAGAAAAAAAATGAAACAAGAAAAGAAATGGAAAAAAAGAAAAGGGAAAAAACTTCGTATGTAAATAATTTACAATAAAGTTACTAATATTTTTAATGCTTTGCGCTTGTTTCGGATGGGTGAGTACATTCTAGACACTGAGGCACCTCGCGCTCTGGGCCTGTGGTTTTGGTTAAAATAAGGTGATGGTGGCTCTGGGGGCTGCGGTTGCTGTGAGGGCTGAGGCTGCACCCACGTGGTGGCAAGGGTTCTAAGTCGGGATGGCTGACACCCTGGGGTTGAGGAGGAAGAAGTGTGTGCCCTGTCTGCCATGCAAGGAACCACTGGAACCAAGGAACTAGGACCGGTGAAGGCCATAGTGCTGGGCACCCCAACTTGTCCTTCCCGAAAGCAAGTGCTCGGAAATCCGGGAGTGAAAAGCCTTTGTAGATGTAGAGTTCAGAAGACTGTGGTGTTGATTTACTTCACCCCCAGCCAGTCCACTGCAGCTTCGAGTCTGGGAGCCGGCCACCAGCCACACTAGCTGTCATAAGAGGACAGCCTGAATCTTCTCTCCTTGGCATCACTGGCTTTTCCTCTTTAAGTTCCTATCTAAAGTCACAGCACTCAGGATTTTAATTTTGCACGTCCCCGTGGTGCGTTCTCTAGCACGAATTTCTTACACTTTGCAAACTTAACTATTTATGAGTGTTTCAAAACAGGTAACACTTTATCTGGTTTTATGTAACAATTACTCTTGCCTTATTGCTGTTAGATCAAATTTATTACCACCTTTGCCTAACCAGACGTTTGATTTATCATTTCTCGGGATCGAGGAGCCTGCGATTAGAGTTTCTCTAAAGCGAATAAAACCCATCAGCTCTGTTCGGACAGGAGCTGACTATGCACCAGTTATCCTGAGAGGTCTAAAAATCGGGGCCAAGAACTCCAAAAGCCCTGGTTTTCTCTGACAAGATGAGATAGGCCCTTTTGGGGAATCTAAAGAAACCAAGAAGCCTTTTTAGTCCCTGGCGGCTTGCGAATATATTTCCTCTTCCAAAAATTCATAAGAGCGGTGAGCAGTGCCCCTAACCAGAACAGGTGTGCGTGTGGGAGGTGGGCTTAGGCTCAGTCTGTTCCTTCCCTGACTGGCAGGGATGGGGGAACCAGGGATTGGTTAATTCGGGTATTTCTCCCCAATTCTTTGGATCATTCCTGGATTCAGAAGGAAGCTGGGGTTAGAGGGAGGGAGGAAAAGTAGCGAGAACAAAAAACAGCTCAAGTGAGATGAAATCTGTAACCTGCGGGGAAGGGGCGGGGGAGCCGTCAGAGGCCTAGTGGGGCCAGGAAGGCCAGTGCAGGAGCACTGGGCGCCTAACGCGCGCGAGTCCATAAATACCACCACAATAGATGTTATAAATATAAATACAGGGTAACACTTCAAATCAGTCCAGCGCTTTTTTCTCGGCCCCTTCTTTATTGTTGGTCCGGGAGTAAGGCTCGAAGGCCGAGGAGCTCAGGTACCGGGCTGAAAGTTCTTGCAAATTCCCGGCCAGCGAACCAGCCATCGTCAACGGGGCGGAGGACAGGCGGCTTGCAACGGAGCCTAGCAGCGACGGCACCGGCAGGCTGAAGAGACCGTGGCTGGCGGCGGGTGCTCCCGCGTGCAGTCCCCCGGGCCCTGCAGGCCCTGGGCCGGGAGCGCCGCCCACGGCAGGCGGGTGCTGAGACGCTGCGCCTGCGGGGCCCGGGCAGTAGCGGCGGCGGCAGCGGCAGCAGCCGAGCCCGCCGCAGCGCCAGCACTCAGGGCCGGGAGGCTGGGCCCGCGCAACGCCGAGCCGAGAGCGCCGGTAGCACAGGGAGGCAGCAGGGCAGGCAGGCCGGGCGGAGACAGCAGGCGGCCCTGCTCCAACAGCCGCAGCACGCTGCACGTGGCGGCGGTCTCCGACACCACAGAGCGCAGCTCGGAGTCCTTGCCCTGGTCCTTCTTCTGCTTGGTTCGCCGATTCTGGAACCAGACCTTCACCTGAGCGCCGATATGCGGGAGGGAAAGTGGGAGAGAGCAGCAGGGAAGAGCAGGGTCAAAGGCAGCAGGGTTATGGGGGGGGGGTGCCTGGGTTACTGGGACCCTCCCCTAACCCTAGCCCTAGTCGCAGTCCCACCCCACAGCAGAGGATCGAGGCTCCGAAGCTTCTAGCGGAGCAAGAGCCACCACGAGGGGGACACCATTCCACTGGGCTACGCTTCCGGGTCATTCAAGCAGGCCTAGGCCAGAGCGGGTTACAAAAGCAAAGTAATAAAACGTTCACGACACTAACAAGGAAGGAAGACAGAGATTTTTTCACTGGGCTGCTGTGATACCCACAGAGATTTTTGTGTTCACCAATTGGTGAATCGGCACAGCCGGAGA
The DNA here is from genome assembly GCF_003668045.3 of Cricetulus griseus. NCBI lineage: Eukaryota > Metazoa > Chordata > Mammalia > Rodentia > Cricetidae > Cricetulus > Cricetulus griseus. Next base: position 2,169,776 of record NC_048596.1, on the reverse strand, counting down.
GCCGAAGAAGGCCTGGGGAAGGTTGTGCAGGAAGCTGAAGTGGCTGGGGAACAGTGCTTCTCAGCCTTTCTAGATCCAGGTCGCTAGCTCAGTGAGTTCAAATTTGGCCCCAGAAAATCTAACTGCCTCTTAGAGACTCCAAGGGGTTGTTCCCTGCTTGTTAGGCCAAAGACTGACCAGCAGCAGACAGAGAAGGTGGGTGGGAGCAGAGCGGATTTATAAGCCCAGCTTTCTCCACCTTTCAGCACCAGTTAGTTTGAAGAGCCAGAAGGATACTCTTTTTTTATCACTCCCTCTGCACTCCATCGGGGACTTTGGAGTCATGGAAGACAGGAGACTGATGTAGACTAAATACATTCCAACGCCCCATTTCCCTTCTGCCTCTTTTGGCCTAGAATAGAGGATAGTGGCTATAGTGGGCGGTGGGGGTGGGGGACATCCTATTTAGATTTTTGAAAGCTAAAAGGGGGATGGGGGTTAACACAGACAGTAAGACATGTCACTATGCCAACTCAAACTCAGATTTCCCTATCTGTTCTGTCCTCGGTTCTCAGTATTCAGCCCAGATTTTTAGGCCTAAAATGCTCTCCACCTGCTTCGGGCTAGGCAGAGAGAAAGAGACGAGGAAGAGAACTGACAAGTTGTTAGCATACCCTGGCTGACCCACACAACCCACACCGGGCAAACCCTCTCTGCTTTGTAGGGCTTATGTAAAGTGCTACAGAGCAACATGGGACTTGGTGGTAAGGAGAGGGCTTAAAATGCAAACCACACAATGTGTAGGGCTGGTACCCAAGTCGCCAGATCTACTGCCCCAGTCACTGGCTCAGAGGACACCACCTCTGAGCATCCCAGAGGGGTGCGCAGGGTTGGTTTTTAAGGGGTTGGGGTGTCATATTTGTACAGGCCGGCCTCTGACATTTGGCACTGCTTTATAATCCCACTTCCTGCAGAATGGATCTGGGTGTTGGGTAAACCTAAGGGTCCAAAGGCTGGGTGTTACTGGGAATATAGCCAACACGGTATGTATCCAAACGGAGGGTGGGGGGGGGAGGGACAGCAGCTTTTTATAAATCAGAAGCCATCCAGAAATCCTAAAGTCTGAGAACCAAGAGGAATTCCAAAGGTACTAAATATGGGGTCCCCTGGGCCAAGCCAAGGTATGAAGAAATTAGACCATGGAGGACTTGAGGATGTGAAGAGTCGGAAATGATAATTTTAAAAAGAAGGGAAGCCTTAGACTAATCCCTGTCCAGTTCCGACTCCTCCGTGTCCCTGGAAGGTTTGGTCCATAGCAAGGGAGATAGTGAGTAAGGCTGGAGTGCTGGGAAGAGGAAGCCTGGGGCTTCGAGCACCCTGGCAGCTGGGTACCTGGGTCTCGGAAAGATTGAGCTGCCGAGCCAGCTCGGTTCTCTCACGGCCCACCACATATTGGCAACGCTGGAACTCCATCTCCAGCCGGTAGAGCTGCTCCGCCGTGAAGGACGTGCGTGTCCTCTTGGGCCGGTCCAGGTCCAAGCCTTTCGGCAGGATGATTTCTCGGATAGACCCCTTGGCATCTAGGGAAGGGTAGATGTCAGCCACCAGAACCCTCGGGGTTCTCTCCTCCTCCTCCTCCTCCTCCTCCTCGCCCCGAGCTAGCTAGGAACAAGTCTCCAGCAGGATGCGGCGGGTGTAGGGGTGGCCGCAGTCGTAAAGCCGAGACCCTGTGGGTGTATGGAGACCAAAGGGGCTAACTTCATAGCATTAATTGGAAGAGTAACCAGACTTTGTCTTGATAGAGTTCCCCAGACACCCGAGGAGGAAGAAAAAAAGAAAAAAACCCTGAGTTCCAAATAGGTGGATGTTCCTTCCGGCCTAGGGGGCCTCTTCTGCGTGATCCGAGTCCCCAGTAGCCCAGAGGGGCCGTTACTGAACACCCCAGCCCCATCCTGGCCCCAGACTGCTGAACAGCCTGCACTCCTGCAGTCCCCACCCCCACCCCGGGTATCTAGCCGGCTCCTACCCAGGCGGTAGAAGGAGGAGGGACCGAAAACCCGTTTGCGGGGCCTGGCTATCTGCTGGCGGGGGCGGCGCCGGCTGAAGCCGGCCTCCGAGCCGCTAATGCCCGGGAGGAGCGCACGCCGCTCTTTGAGCGAGGCCGAGACAAGCAAGGAGGCGGCGTCCGCAGCCCCGCGCCCCTGCTCGGCGGTTTCTCTAGGCTGCAGCGGCCAGGCCGGGAGCTCCGCGCCAGGGCCCTCACTCAGCCCAGCAGCCAACTGGCCGGGCGCTGTCCTGCGGCGGAAGGCTGCTCTTCCACGCCCAGTGTTCCTTTGGGTGCGCTCTGCCCTCCCGGGCTCAGAAGCCCGCAGGCCGCCTACCAGCAGGTCCTCATCCCGAAGGACGCGCGCACGTCCCCGCTGAGGACCCGGGTCTGAAGCCGCAGTTTGGTGGCCTGCCCACCCCTGGCTCTCAGTGCCTGGGTTCCTTTCCGTAGCTGGGCTGACGGGGGCCCCTCAGGGCTGCTAGGGCCGAGGCCCCGGGAGAGCGAGTTCAGAGGAGCCCCAGGCTGGGATCCCCTGCGGCCGGCCGGGCCCGGGAAAGAGAGGACCGGGAACAACTTTCTCCCAAGTCCTCGCCAGCCCTGGGCGGCGGCGCGCAGCTGCGGCCAGAGAATTACCCCCAAAAGAACGCGCCCCCAAAGCCCTGCCCATCCCTACCTCGGACTAGGATCCGGCGACAGTAATCCGGGTCTGCGGAGGAATTGGATTTACTTTTGTTACAATCTTCCGAAGCGCCAGACGCCGAAAAGGCGCCCTGCGGCTCCTTGAGGAAGGCGGCCGGAAGGCTCCCCTCGGCGCCCTTGATCTCCCGGCTCTCCTTGTGCGCGTTCTTCGAGACCCTGGCGGCCTCGGTGTCCGAGTGGCACCGGACGTCCATTTTGTCTGGTTTCCCGAACATAGGCAAAACAACACAGAAAAGAAGAAAAGGGAGAGGGGGTAGGAAAAAAAAAAAGAGGCAGAGGGGGACAAAACCCCTACAACGCAGCCCCTAAGCTCCGTCGCCCGCGAGAATGAATGTCCCCGCGGGGTGGCTTCGGCGGCCGCGGAGGTCAGCGGCGACAGGAGAGTGGCGCGCTAGTAGAGAGGCGGCAGGTCTGGTCCAGGATCCCGGTGGAGCAGTGGCGAGGCCGCCTCGTCAGCGCTCGCGTTCTCTGAGCACGTCCAGTGTCCCCAGCCTGGCGATCAGGTAGCGAACAGCGCAACTCCAAAACGCTGCGGCTCCGCCTGTTACTGAGACGGCCGAGTTGTGGTTGTCCGACACCCGGGGGACGCACACTCGCTGTTGCAATTGATTACGGGTAATTTCGCAGCCCCCACGTTTCAGTTACCTCATGAATACACTAAATTGTTTGGATAATATATCAGATCGTAATGGATGGTTTCTGTCCTTGTCCCCAATCAAGTAGGGGTTTAGCCAGTGAATAAACGGAAATGATTGGTCTTGCTTTCGGGAAACACAATCAAAGACCCACACTTCCAGAAAAAACTTTTGACAAGATTCATCCTGAATTGTTAGCACCATTAGCAGGCATTATTAACTTTCTCTTTGCCTTTGACCTTCCCGCTCGCATACTGGCTAAAGGGGGTTTTCCTCCAGGCTCTCCATATAGAGCTGAATGGGGGGGGGGTACCCCCTCAGTCCGTGTAACTGAAGAAAGCAGTTGCCTCTGGGTGGGGAGAGAAGGGAGGAGGAGAAAAGTTCCCCCCCCCCAAAGTCTCCCCCACACACACTCCAAAAAAGCCAAGCTTTCTCCCCAAGCGACTCTTTAACACACCTCGATGCTGACAGCCATCTTAAACGGCCGCCCCTCTTCCTGCAGCCTCAGTTGGATTTTTTTTTTTCATGCTTGCACCTCCAACAGCCCTGAGGCAACCCATTCAAAGGGCAGCTTTGTACTCAGAGTCCAGCAGGAGGGGGGTGGAGGGAGAGAGAGGGAGAGAGAGGGAGAGAAAGAGAAAGAGAGAGAGAGAGAGAGAGAGAGAGAGAGAGAGAGAGAGAGAGAGAGAGAGAGAGAGAGAGAGAGAGAGAGAGAGAGAGAGACAGAGAGAGAAGAGGAGAGAGAGGAGAGAGAGGGGGGAGTAAAAAATCTCAACTGTGAGATCTGCTTCAAAAAAAAGTTTCCCCCTAGCTATTTCATTGTCTTGCTACAATGTCTTTGAGAAAAGCAACAGCCAGTAATCCAATAACAGCATTGATTAGGCCACAATGATTCAATTCAAGCGCATGGCCTTGTGCAAGGAGCTTGCTCCAGCCCTTCTCGTCACCTTGCCGGGGCAGAAGCCCTCTCCACGCCGCTCTCCCCATTCATTCCTTTATGGGAAATGCGGAGCAAAAGGAGTGAAAGATGGCAATTATCTAATTGGACTATTAACAAACAGTCCTGTGAGTGCGGCGGTCTGGCGTGGCTCCTGGGCGGGGGAAGGGCCGTGTTCCCGGCCCTCATTCACAAAGAGTGCAGGGGCCGCAGAGGAAAGGGGGTTTTTAAAAGGGAGTTGGGGGGGGAGGAGAGGTGGGAGGTTTGGCTGAGAATTTTTCCACACAATTCCAAGAATGGGGAGGAGGCGGGCGGGGGAGGGGCGGGGGTCTTGGCGAGAAGGTGGGAGGCAGGGAGTGAGTGGGGAGGGCAGCGAGTGTGTGTGGCGGCCTCCGAGGGGCTCCGCGCCCGCCCCACCGTCCGGCTGTCACCTCCAGGCCACCGCTGCGGTCCCTCGAGGCTGTTGAACGTGGAGGGGGCGGGCCAAGCCGGGTAACCGCACTGCTCTCCATGCCACCTCTGGCCCCTTAGGGCAACCACGTTTGGTCCCTTCCAAGGGTATCTGTCGCCCCACAGGCAGACCTGGGCTTTGACTATATGGCTGGGGAGACTTAGGGTGACTGTGTTGAGTGATGTCCACTGGGCGAGGAGTGTCTGAGAAGGCAAATCGACAGCTCAAAGATATCTCTGTGGGCGCAGCCCTAAGGCCGGACACCTCCTGGGCGACCCTGTGGCAACCGCCTGCAACTCCCGCTGTCGCTGCGGGTCTGGGAGGAAGACAAGGAAACCGAGTGAAGAAAGGGGTGGGTCCCTCCTTCGCGAGCCAGCCCGCTGTACGGAGAAGCACCGCCCGCCTTCTTGGCCCCACTGACCACGTCTGTAAAGCTGGACTCCTGAGGCCTCCAATGCTCCCGACTGGGTGCCCTATTTGCTTGCTGAGATCGGTTGGGAGCAGTGCTCCGGGTTGCGGGTCCTGAATTCCAGCCCAAAGACCCACACCCACTCACCAGGCGGTGGGTGGCTCGGGATAACCAGCATGGGGCGCCCAGGTCCCCTCTCTGGTTTAAAACCCTCGGAAGCATCATTGGGATCCCAGCAACAGCCCATACAGAACTGGGCAAGCTTAAACGGATCCAGGCCCCTAGGCCTTAGGATTCTGCAGCCTCCTAGTTACCAGGACGTCAGCAGACAGACACACCTGCTACTGGTGAAGTCAAGGCCTGGGGAAAGTCTTTAAAAAAGAGTGGCCAGTTCACGACTTCGTTCTGATTTCTGGGGAGCCGGCCTTACCCCTCCACTTTCTTTTCTTTTCTTTTCTTTCCTTTTCTTTTCTTTTCTTGTCTTTTCTTTTTTTCTTCCTTTCTTCTCTCTCTCTCTCTCTCTCTCTCTCTCTCTCTCTCTCTCTCTCTTTCTCTCTTTCTGTGTGTGTGTTTCTGTATTGCTTTACTTTGGTGCCTGTCCCTCCACTTTCTTAGAGACAAAGTTTGCATATTTTGTTGCAAGTAGGAACTTGAGAGCTTTTGTTTGTTTGTTTGTTTGTTTGTTTTGAATGCTCTCATATTGGGTGTCTAAACACATTTAATATTCTGAAGCCCTTTCTCAGGAAGGTAGCGACATTCCAGGTAAGGGTTAAAAGAATGGTGCTCCGAAAGAAGTTCAGTCACTTGTCCAAGCCACAGGTCAAAGAATACAAAATTTGAACTTCTCTCTATCTGTGACCTCAGAAGTGTTCAAGGTCTTCATCAATTTCTCAGGGCTCTGATTTCAGTTCCCAGTCGCTCCCGGCTTTGAGTTTCCAGAATCCCTAAGGCAGGAAGGGTGCTCAAAGAGACACAGGGCTATGCCCTTAATGTTCATGCCAAAACATTCTGAGTGTTTGACATTAGTTTTCATTTGTTTTGTCCAAATAACAGGAGATGGCAGCCAAAACATGAAGTTCTGCTTTGGTCGTGGTATTTATTACTAGCCAGGAGCATTTCTAGGAGCCAACCTGCACCAACCTGATTTGGGATGAATAAAATCCAATTCCCTGTGTCTCAAAGTTGTCCACCAACTGTCTGAGCTCAGGAATTCACATTTCTACTGGCGAGGGGAGGGGTAGATCTTTCTACAACTTAGTTAGAAAATTGTACCTTTTAAAGTTGGGGAACTCTTCAGCTCTGAGGGCAGAGACACACCACCAGCACTGCTTACTGGATCTACAAATGCTTACTTGGGAAAGGAAAACAGTGGGACTTTCTGGGGTGACTTAGAGATTCACCCAGTGTCTGGAAATGCCAGAACCAAGGTAGCACTCAGGAGGTCTCCAACACATATGCAGGCTGTCTCCTGCATTAACTATGTAAACTCACTGGCTTTAGTCAGAGCTCCGTATTTGCATTACAAATAATATTGTTATCAGATGCCCATCTAGGCTGCAAGCACTTGAAATAACCAAATTAAATAAAAAGTCAATCTACAGCTGTTAACTACATTTTGCCTTTTGTTGTGCATAGTGTTCTGAGCCCCCCACTCCTCTCCTGTCTTTCTCTCCTCTCTTTCTCTCTCTCTCTCTCTCTGACTGGATTAAAATTCTATGGGCATCCATCCAGAAAAAACATGACAGGTTTCCCAGAGGACACAGCAGAGGATGGAAGCCCTGGATAGAAATTTCAGGAAAAGCAGCTGCTGTTCCCAGCCAAACGAAAGCTGTGTGTCCATTGGCAAAAGAAAGGAGGGAACTCGGTCAATTATCTGGATAATCTGAGACACGCTTGTGCTATGCTGCACACATAAGGACACAAGGCTGCTGCAGGTGAAAATGTTTTACTTCCCTGGCTACACCCCCCCTCCCCAGTGCCCTTCCTGCCCCCACATGTCTATCTGCAGGTGCAGAGAGACCCAGAATAGAACTGTAGAGCTGGAAGGGTTTTTAGAGATCATCTATTCCAGAACCTTCATTTGACTTGACAGATGAGGAAAATGAGCCGGGAAAGACAAAGCAACTGATTAAGGATTAGACAACTAGTTAGTGGGGGTGGGTGTCTGGGTTGCAGTCCTGGTCCCCTGACTCAAAGTTACATTCTCATGTTCCTAGAGTTGGCTAAAGAAATCATGCTTTGGTTCTGGGTGAGACGATGCTAGAGAAATGAATTAAATGCCTCTCTGAGCCTTGGGGATGCCTTTCGTAGCCTGCTCACTCGCTCTCATTCGGGTGACCTTAGAATGCAGTTTCAAGATGGTACTGAGCACTCCTGCAACACCTTTCCTTTTTATTTCCAAAAGAAGTGGGAGGTGAAACTTGCTGGGAGAAAGCCCAATATCCGCTGAGACCATGAGGAGGGCAGCGTAGCCTTCTATGACACATCATTTCAAAAAAATTGCATCAGAGAAGATCGGGCAAGTGGAAAGGAAGTCTTTCTAAAAGTCAATCAGGGTGCTCAATAGTAACTCCTTAAAAACCAGAATAACTGGAGTTTTACAAACTTTCATCGGCAAAGTTGCCAGTGGTGGGGAGCTCAATCCTGTCTGGTTATTAATGCCCCAATCGTGCAGGATAGTGGTTGGGGCAGTGGAAGGGTAAAAGAACACCTAGGTATTTCTGTCTTGTCTCCACTCAAGGACCAGCCAATGTGCAGAGAGCCAAACTCTGGATTAGCCTATTTACATTTGAAACCACTGATTCCACTTCTCAGCCTTGCATGCTGTATCAAGAAACTAGGCTTTGTCAGTGAATTATATATTTTGAATATGAAGTATTCAATTTTAAAGGAGTCTTATCTAGAATGACATAACTCAGTAGTTCTATAGGTTCATTCATTTAAAAAAAATAGAACAAAACCAAACAAATAAAGAAATGGAGCAAATATGGACTCTGGGGTCAATCAGGTTACATAACTCATATTTGCAACTCCCAGATCCACTCCTTACTAGATAATCATCTTTAGACAGGTCACATTCTTTCTCTGTGCCTCAGTATTTTGTCTGCAAAATAAATTTAGCTCTAGCACCTGTAAGTATTGGATAACTAAAATAAAGTGCTTGAAATGGACATGGCAAATCATGAGCACTGCCAATAAATATCTGTCATCAGTGCCCTTATTTTTGCATCTCTGTGGGGTCAGTTTTATGTAGATAGAACAAGAGATACCAAGAAAACACCAGGGGCCAGACACAATAGCCAACTGTCTCCAGGAATAGGTAGCAAAGGTGTTTGGCTTGAACAGCACACAACAATAATAAGCAACCAGAATTTAAGGACTACCATGATCTAATTAAACTCCCCTAGCCATAAATACATTGCCATTCTTTCCATCAAGAGTCATGATCTATAAAGTTGTACATACAGCTGAAGCACTCATACATAAAATAAATAAATCTTTCTTTTTTAAAAAAAGTCATGATCTATTTTTCCTTTGCTAAATTTGGGTAGATTTGTCATATGCCTCGTTTAAATTATATGGAAGTGGCCTTGTCCTCCTTTGGAGGTCTTAAAGAGATGTGGTTAGTTTCTGTCCTTTGCTAATACCCCAACTGTCCTGCTGAAAGGAAGGTGTAAGAGCAAGGTAAACTGGAGAGGATAGAGTTAACTCCATTCTCAGAAAAAGCCACCCTGAGAAATTCCCTGCAAGGCACAAGGCTCATTCAGCTCCAGCCAAGGAACCATAAACAGTTCCAAGGAATACCAAACTGTGCCCACCCAAGACAAAGTGACCCCATCCTGGTGGTCAGGCAATGACTAATTTTGGTAAATAACATCTCATCACAACTGTCCTTGTCGGCAACTGTTAGTAACAATTTTGAAATTCTCCTAGCCCCCACATCAGTGAATCCAAAGGTCACCTACTCTTACCCAGTCCTGAACAGCCAAGGCATGCACCAGCCTGCTTGTGGTTTTTTCCTTTAAAAACCCCTTACAGTTGAGACCAGGTACCCTTTTCCTGCAGCTGCTGTGCCAGTTTGCTGGACAGGGTCCCTAACGAGGCTTGTAACTTAACATTAAATCTTATACATGTGCATCAGTGAGTTGGCTCCTTGGTGGTCTTTTTGGGATCCCACACACTTGGCATAACATACAGCAACCTAGGGGAAAGGTGCTGCAAGGAAAAAGTAGTGCTTGGTGTCTGATAGCAGCATCAATAGCACTGATAGCATCTGATAGCACGGGGGGGTGGAGGAGTGAGACTTTTTGACATCCATGTAGCTTTATGAGAGATCCTGGCATGAGCCATTGACTGAGTCCTGTCCGAAGAACAATCTTGAGAAAATATATGGTGGTATGATAAATATTGTCTGTGTTTTTGTACTTCAGTCAGTAACTGAAAAACCCATATTATGGAGGAGAAACTGAGGCTCGGCAATTTGTCCATAGTCTCTAAGCTAGGCAGAACCGCAGATCAGGGCCAACTAGAACCACCCTGCACCAAAATCTGTGGTGGTAATCAATTGACTGTAGCCACCCACCACCCTTCAGAATTAGCCAATTATAAGGGATAGCTGTATATTTCCATAGTTCTGAGTTACCTGCTGTAAGATGGGCTAATAAAGGACCTGATTTGTTAGCCTGAAGATGAAAAAGAGAAAGTGTTTTAGACAGAGCAGAAGTGATATGTGACAAGATGTTTCTCTTGCAAAGTGAAGGGAGGCATTTCCTTGGGACCTGGATTTCTTTAAAACTTTAAAAAAATATATATAAACTTTTAGCCAGGCGGTGGTGGTGCATGCCTTTAATCCCAGCACTCAGGAGGCAGAGGCAGTTGGGTCTCTGTGAGTTGGAGACCAGCCTGGTCTACAAGAACAAGTTCCAGGACAGGCTCCAAAGCTACACAGAGAAACCCTGCCTCAAAAAACAAACAAAAAAAAACCTTTTATTTTTTGTGTATGGGTGTTTTTCTGGCAATGCATGTATGTGAGCCACGTGCCTGCAGAGGCTAGAAGAGGGCATCAGATCCCCTGGAACTCAAAGTACAGATGGTTGTGAGCCACTTTGTGGGTGCTAAGAATGGAACCTGGGTCCCCTGGAAGAGCACCCAGTATTCTTGACCACTGAGCCATCTGTCCAGCTCCTTCCTTACTCTTTTAGTAAATAAAGGTGCAAAGGAACAGGTTGGGCTCCTGGTGTTAAGGAACTGGAGATGCATTACTGCTTTAGAATGGTGACTGAAAGCGATAGCAGGTGGTTATTGAGCTCCTGAAATTCTCCAGGTGAGGCACTCTGGGAGAAAGAAAAGGAAGCTGACTTTTATTAAACATTTTCTAGCTCAGAAAGAACTGGAAAGTTTTCCTGGAAGCTGGTTACAAATGTGCATCTTTCTAACAGGGTACATCTGGGTCTCAAGGCATCGCTAAGCCCATCATTTTCTAAAATACCTTACTGCTGGAACCATTTAATCAACAAGTAGATAGCGACACCTACTCCATGCAAGGCTCTGAAAGCTTCCTGCCTCAAAAGTGTGAAGTATTTTCACATCAAGGGGCAGGACCACTCTTCTTCTATAAGGCTTACCTCACTACCTGGGTCATGTGCGCAGACAGTACCATCTCAGGCCCCTACTCAAAGCCTGCTATGTTTATTGGTTTTGGTTTATTATTATTTACTTACTTATTTTTAAACAGGGACTCGTCTATCTTAGACTAACCTTGAACTCTCTGTGAAATTGAAGATGGGATTGGTGGCGCAGGCCTTTAATCCCAGCACTCGGGAGGCAGAGGCAGGCGGATCTCTGTGAGTTCAAGGCCAGCCTGGCCTCCAGAGCTAGTGCCAGGATAGACTCCAAAGCTACACAGAGAAACCCTGTCTTGAAAAACAAAAACAAAACGAAGAAGGAGGAGGAGGAGGAGGAGGAGGAGGAGGAGGAGGAGGAGGAGGAGGAGAAATTGAAGATGCCCTGGAACTCTGGTGTCTGAGTTTCTCCTGGGCTGGAATTACAGGTGGGCATCACCACACCGAGGCCGGGGCTTCAGGCATACCAGGCAAATATTCCACCAGGCAAGCATCTACCTAACTTTTTAACTTTTTTTTTTTTAAAGAAAGGGTCTCGACATTGAACCCAGATTGTCCTCCAACTCAAGATCCTCCTGCCTCTATCTTCTGAGTAGTAAGATTAGGAACACAACCAACTCACCCCTCCCATAAACGGAATTCTAAGAAGTTTAATCCTCCCATTTCTGAGCCGCTGGATGCTCACAGGCACTATAGGGAATGAGAGCAGAGGTGCAGCAGGAGCACTGATGACAGAGAGTGCCCTCCAACAGGAAGCCTTGGTGAGGATAGAAAGTCAATGTGGTGATTCTATAAGCACTGAAGCTACGAGCCAAGTCATGAGAACCTCAAATGCTTTTGAGGGGCTGAAGGCAGTAGAAGGTAATGTCATGGTCAACAGTGAGGTGTCGACATCCAGGCAGATGGCCTTCTGGGATTAAGTCGAATTATGTTTACACAAGAGAGACCAAAACAATGAAGGAAAGCAGAGGGGCAAAAGACGCAGTTGAAGGCACTCATCGGCACTCCTGAGGTAGATGAGGAAAGAAAGCCACAATGAAGAGTGAGCCTAGTGCAGTATGGGTACTCATACTTGCAAGGGAAGAAAAGGATGTGTGAGAGGTGATTGTTTTGATCTTGCCAAGATGCTCTTCTGTAAGAGAAATAGAGACCTGTGGTCTTAGAGCCAAAGGCTGTAAGTGACCCTGTGACCCCATGTGACTAAAAGGAGATAGAACCAATCTCCGTGGAATGAAGGCCCAGCAAATAGAAGGGCAGGGTGGGCTGATGATGTTGTCAGATGATGATGTTTTGATACAATTTAAGTCGTAACCCTGCTGCTTAGTTCTCATCAGTCTCCCTCTTCAAAAAACATGTGCTTTGCAAACATTGACTAATTAAACCAGCATGGCTTCTCAAAGGAAAACTGAACTCTCTTAATCTGTTTGACTTTGTGAAAAAGCAAATAAAATTAAGGTATAATGTTCCCAAAGAGAATAGAATGTCTCTATTCACAGTTTCTGAGGACATCAAATGCTGTGGTCATAGCGTCTCTTCATAGCAATAAAACCCTAACTAAGACAAGGAGGAGGGTCCTCCTGTCAGCCAATCAGATTCTCCCAGCATCTTGAAGGTAGAGAGTCACAAGGATCAGATGGCCACGCATCAACCAAACACCAAACACTTGGTACAGAGCAGGACATCCACCACCTCTGAAGATTTGCTTGCTGTTGCTTGATACACAATGTTTAAAAATTATCTACAGTTCCATTCTGAGCCTCTGCTCTACACCCCTTCAACTTATTCCTCACCACCATAGTTCTGGGGTTGGTCCTAGGGCCTCAAGCCTGATAAGCAAGCACTCCACTCTTACTATTTTATTTTGAGACACCAACTTTCCTAAGCAGTTCTGATCCTCCTGCCTCAGCCTCCTGAACAGCTGCCATTTATATGCTTGTGCCTCCTAGGCTCACCTTCTGACTACAAATTCTTTTTGTCTCTTTTAAAATGTTAATTCATTTAAAAATTTACATTTATTTACTAGGGAGAGGCAGGCAAACCTCATGTACGTGTGGAGGTCAAAGGACAAGTTCCCTCTTTCCCCTGTGATTTCTAATGATAAAACTTGGGTTGTCAGGCTTGGTGCCATAACCTTCACCATGGGAGCCATCTTATCACCCTTCTATCTATCTATCTATCTATCTATCTATCTATCTATCTATCTATCTATCATCTATCTATCTATTATCTATCTATCTATCCATCCATCTGTCCATTATCTATCATCCATCCATCCATCCATCCATCCATCGTCATCTATCTGTCTAGAGACAGGGTCTCATGGGAGATGGTGGCGGATGGTGAATACAATCAAAATACCTTGTATGCATGTGTGGGATTCTCAAAGAATTAATTAGAACATTATACATCTATATTTTCAAAGCTGACCAAAGAGCTAGAGAGATGGCTCAGTGGATAAGAGTGCTTGCTGTGCAGGCATGAAAGCCTGAGTTCAGTTCCACAGCACCCACCATGTGAAAAGCAGTATGGCCACACAAGCACCTGTAACCCCAGAACTGCTATGGGCAGGGGCAGGAGGATTGCTGGGGCTTCCCAGCTGTCAGTCTGGCTCCAGACTCAGTGACAGACTCTGCCTCAAGAGAATAGAGGTGGAAGGTGATAGTGGAGGGCACCCGGACATCAATCTCTGGCTTACACACACACACACACACACACACGTATACACACACTACACACACATACACACATACACACACATAAACATACACACACTCATACACACACACACACACACACGTGCAAGCACTCGCGTGTGTGCACACACACACGTATACACACACTACACACACATACACACATACACACACTCACACACACAAACACACACACACATACACACGTACACACATACACATGCAAGCACACACATACACACACATACATACACATAAACATGCATGTGCAAGCATGCACGCGCGTGCACACACACACACATACACACACATACACGTGCAAGCACACATGTGCACACGTGCAAGCACGCACACACATACACACACATTCACATACAAGCACGCGCACACACACATACACACATACACACACATACACATACACACACTCATACACACATACACACACACATACACACACATAAACATACACACACTCATACACACACACACACACACACACACACACACACACCGAAGCAGCCTTGGCGCATCCAATGCAGCCTTCTCTCTTTTTTGCTGGAGGACACCAGTTGATGCTGGGGATGCTCCATGCTCTCCAGCTCTCATCCTGTGGCTGACCCTGGGGGAGCTGGCTCCTTGGGTGGAGACTACTTGTTTTACATGGAGTCATTGTGTTGTCTTTCATTCAGACTTGTCTTTCATTCAGACAAGTCTGACCAGAGTGAGATAAGTAATGTTTCCTGGGCTGTGCTTTCTGTGACCACCAGGCTCCAATAAAGATTCAAGTCAAAATATTGACAACATCAAATATCTGCCACCCATTAAGACACAGGTGTCCTTCAAAGCAGAGGCTGGAAGCCTGAACCTAAGTTACTCTGTGGCTTTGGATTTCCCTGAGTCCCCACCATATTGTTTTCTGCTTAATTGCCCATGTCTATTTTGTGTGTACATGTGTGAGGGAGAGTTGTAGTATTAATGCATTTGTGTGCTTATGTGTTCAGGCAAAGGCCAGGGGAGAAAGCTGGGTGTCCTGTTTTGTCACAGTCTGCCTTACACCCACCCTTCAGACTGGGTCTTTCACTGAACCTGGAGCTAGACTGGCAGCCAGTGAGGCCCAAGGATCGTCCTGCCCCCTTCTTCACAGTGCTGGGGGATTCCAGCTCAGGTTCCAAAGCTTGCCTAGCAACTGTTCTTATCCACCAAACCATCTTCCCAGTTACCTACTTTCCAATATTTTTTAATAATCTATTTTACCTTAAAAACTTGAACTCCAGCCAGCGGTAGTGGCGTACACCTTTAGTCCCATCACAGGGGAGGCAGAGGCAGGAGGATCTCTGTGAGTTCGAGGCCAACCTGGTCTACAGAGTGAGTTCCAGGACAGCCAAGGTGGCTACACAGGTGTTGGTGTCATGCTCTTGAGCCTCAGAACTGTGAGCTAAGTAAGTCACTTCTCTTTGTAAGGTACCCAAACTCAGATATTTTCTTACAGCAACAGAAAGTAGATTATTCCAGGCCTAGAAAGTATCTGAATATAGGTAGTAATACTGTGAAGAGCAGTCACTCTATGAATGTCTGTCAAAGTTGGGCAACACTAAAGGCTGGAAGTGAGAAGAACCTTTCTCCAAGAAGTTAACCAAGTGAGGGCGTGTCAGCACCAGCCTGGGGCTCTGAGGGCTTGCTATTCCAGAGGAGATAGTCTCAGGGTTATCCAACTGGGTTTCACACATCCATGGAGTCCTTAAACCCCAAGTTATATCAGGGAAACACTGTAAGGGGAGAAACCTGGAGCCAACTGAGACCTGAACCCTTCCTCTTGGGACCTCCATGGGGTCAGGGAGAGGAAGGTTGTCAGATTGTGGATGTAAGATGTCCCCACAGGCTCGTCGTGCATTTGAACACTGGGCTGGCACCACTCTTTGGAGAAGATGTAGAGCCTCTAGGAGCAGAGCCTGGCTAGATGAAGTGGGTATCTGGGGGATGGGCCCTGAGGTTTGTAGTTCAGCTCTACTGGCCTCTGCCTCCCGGTAGGTCTGGCTGTAAGTAGGTCCCTCGTCTTCTTGCAGGTACAGCTGATGGCTGTTTCCACCACCACCACGGAGGACTGTATCCCTCATAATGTAAGCCCAGATAAACCTTTTTTTTATCGAATATATGATTACAAACAAGAAAAGTAACTAGTACAACAAATGACAGATGGTTCAAGGCAATAATGTTAACATCTTCTGTCGTCTAGGTCAACAAAACCTTTTATGTCAATCTCCCCGCTACCTGGGACATTTTATGGACAAGGACATTGGGCCTTCAGGGTCCAGAATGGCTCTGCGATAGCCTATGTCCTGTACCTCAGGACCTGTGTTTCTTTGCCTGCCTTAGGGAGCTTGAGGCAGACACTGGACTGGTATTTGCACTGCTTGTCTGGGAAGCAAAGAACGCAAGAACGTGCCCACGGAGATGCAGCATCATTATAGTCTGACTGGTACCCACGGAGACCAGAAGAGGGCGTCAGATCCTCTGAAAATGGAGTTAAAGATGGTTGTGAGCCTCCATGTGGGTGATGGGAGTTGAACCAGGATCCTCCGGAAGAGCGGCCCGTGCTGTTAACCATCCAGCCCCAATGCTAGTATTTTGTGTGTGTGGATACAAATGAGAACCTCTCTGTAATGGCATCTTGCCTTGCCAGTGAACTTGTGGTGGTGGCCACACCCTTTGGGCGTGGTTTCAGGTGCAGATGGGACCCATTATAAAGTAGAGGAGCTGAGGGCTCGTTCTCTCTCTTGGGTTCCAGAAACCATTGGAAAGGCAGAGACTGCATCTTCTGGAGCAGTTATTTACTCTTATCTGTGTAAGTTGTTAATAAATAATAATACCTATTTATCATTTATCATAATAAATAAATAAATACCTATTTATCATTTATCTTGGGTCTGGTGGACTCATTTAAACCCCGCCTTCGCCTCTCCTTTCCAAATTCCTTACCCAAGCCAGAAAACTCCTGTTTGCTGAGCATACCACATATCCTGCTCCTCCTGTGTGCCCACCTCTCCAGAATATCCGCTCCTTCTCCCCTTTGCCCTTAGGTCAGCGTTTCTCCATGCCGCCTTCCTTCCAGGCACTGCTTTCTGAGACTTGCTACTCAGGAGTTCTGATCTTTCTCATGGATCTGACAGTCACTAAGTGTGCCTGGGCCTGCTCCATTTATGCTAATATGAATGCTAATATTAGTACAGTATCATAAGGGCCTTGTGCGCGTTAACTCAGTCTTTGGCTATATTCTAAGAGCATGGACTTTTATTAGCTTCAGGCAAAGGCAGGCAGAAGCTCAGTGACCCGTTCAAGGCCAGCCAACCGGGTGGTGATGGCACAGGCCCCAGTCTTCGGCTGTGAAATACCACAGACTTAGAAGTCCAGGATCAAGGTGCCCTCAGTTTAGGAGCTCTCTTCTTGACCTTAAATGGCTGCACCGGCTATGTCCTCACCTGACCTTCCTCTGCGCTCATGAGGAAAACAAGAGATGTTCTCTCTTACTGTATTTTGGTTTAGCTTTTTCTATTTTTCCTTTTTTCTTTTCTTTCCTTTTTCTTTCTTTTTTTTTTTTTTTTTTTTTTTTTTGGACAGAGTCTCAAGTAGACTAGACTGGCCTTGAACACTCTATATAGCCAAAGGTGATCTTGAACTTCTGCTCTTTCAGCCTTGACTTCCCAAGTGCTGGATTACAGGTGTGCACCACGTCTGGTTTATGCGGTGAATAGAGCCCAGAGCTCTGTGGATCCTAAGTAAACACTCTACCAACTGAGGTACATCTATGGTTCTTCTCCTTCTATGAAGATGCCAGTCCAACAGGACTAGACTCTCAACCTTTTGACCCCATTTAACCTTTCTTAACTCCTGACCCTTATGTTAAGGTTGGGACATCACCATCCAAGCCATCTTGGAATGATGGTTTTTTTTTTCTATTTATTTACTTATAAACATCTTTTTATTTCCAGGCACTATTAGTGGCTGGAGAACATCTCCTAATAGTGAAAATGGCAAAGTGGACTTCCATAGTCTAGTGGGAGAGGGTGACAGCAGACAAGGAATATATATGACAGTTACGTAAATGACAATAGAGAAAGTTATGGGCTGTAGGAGGGAGTTTGCATTTATTCTAAATGCAATGAGTGGTCAGCTGAGGGTCTGAAGCCTGTTTATATCTTTAAAAGCCCTTTAGGGCCGGTGAGATGACTCAGTGTGAACTTGAAAGAGTTTGATCTTTCAGATCCTCATGGTAGAAGGGAGCTAACTCTCTCGAGCTTTCATTTGGCCTCCACACCTGCACCAGGCTTTTTCTTATGGGCCACCAACCAGCTCCCAAATCAAGACACAGAGACCTATTATTCTTTGTTACAAATGCCGAGCCTCTGCTTAGGCATATTTCTGACTTGCTCTTTTAACTTAAATTAACCTGTTTCTCTTATCTGTCCTTTGCTCAGTGTTGAAGAAATATAACAGTACACGGAATAAGGATGATGTTGATTATTTATTGTGGGAAAATACTTGCATGAGAAACTGAAAACCCAAGTTAGTCTCTGCAGTCTTTGGATACCCTAACGGAACCCTGAAAAGTAGCGAGTGCCCCCTCACAGCCCTTTATTCCACACACCCTGAATGCACCTGTGGCCAAGCCCAAAACGGTTGTGGTTAGTGGCACAGGTGCACAGATCTCTCCCTACAATTCCCCTTTTAGTCTAAGGAAAGGATTTTGACTTGTAGCAAAACTAAATTGTGTCCATCTCTAAAATGTCTTAAACATATAAAACAGCATACATACATAGCAGGTGATAAGGGTATTTATGCACCACACATTGTGAGTAGAAAGAAGACCTTACACAGTAAGACAAAATGTGATATTCACACGCACAGGGCATGGTTAGCCGCACAGGTGTGCAGATCTCTCCCTACACCGCAGGGCTAATTACCTTTCTTACTTCTGTATATCTTACTTTCACTGCTTCTCTGTGTCAGGCTTCTGCCTGGTGTCATGTCCTGGTGATCCCTCACTCTCTCCTCCTCCCCGCCCTCTCTCCTAGATTTCTCCTCCTCTTCATTCTCTTTGCCGGCAAGCCCTGCCCATCCCTCTTTATTAGACCAATCAAGTGCCTTAGGCAAGGTAAAACAAATCAACACATTTTTACATAATTAAACAGAGCAGCATAAACAAAAGTAGCATGCCTTTACACAGTTAAAGTCATATTCTGCAGCATAAACAAATGGAACACATTTTTACATAGTTAAAGTAACACTCCGCAACACATATCAGCATGTGGCCGTGCACACACACACACACACACACACACACAGAGAGAGAGAGAGAGAGAGAGAGAGAGAGAGAGAGACGCACGCATGCACACACACACACAGACACGCACGCACGCATACACACACACACACACACACACAGAGAGAGAGAGAGAGAGAGAGAGAGAGAGAGAGAGAGAGAGAGAGAGAGAGAGACACGCACGCATGCACACACACGCACGCGCGCGCACACACACACACACACTTCCTTTAGCCAAATAAAGGATGACTTACAGAAACTTAAGAGGGCAAACAGGAACCTCAACAGGGAGGTGTTCCTTTCACCTCACAAGTATTTACTGGGCACCTGCCTGCCACCTGATGTGCAGGAACCTGTTTTCATGGGTCACAGAAACTTCCAACTCCTAAGAGGAGCCTCTGAGGCATGGTGGTCCCATCCAGGGCACTTCTAGTCTGTGTTAGCTCATTGGTGGGTGTAGACATCCCCAGGGGCTGAGCTTTGTGGCCTAGGCTGCTGGTGGGGTCAGACTTCAGAGTAAAAGACAGGCTGACAGGAGTGACAGCTGGCATATGAAGTGTGGCTTCTTTTGAAAGCTCAATCTGAGAACTCCAGGACAAACAAATGGAGAGCATGGGTGACATCTACCCTTCATTCTGGGACACTAGAACACACTCTGCAGTGTGTTCTGCCCAGGCTCTGCAGTGGTCCAGAAGAAAAGTCAGCCTCAGCTCCCACTGTCAAGTGGTTTCTACCCAGACGGGGGGACAGGCAGGTGCGTGTGAAGCCATCACACCACAGAGAGACTCACAAGAGATTGCCACAAGAGATTCACAGCCAACACTGGGGGACCCGAAAGAGGGCATGTGTCTGCCATGTGTAACAATAGCTGTAGGAAGAAATGTGTTCACTCACCTCCTGAGCACGCATGTGTATGTGAAGAACACTTCATACTCTAGAGTACCTTCCTGAAAGTGCCCCATGAAATAGCCATGACAGAGGCAAAGCTTTCTTACGCTTGTCTCATACATAAATACCCCTTCAGGGAAGACCCAACCAGGAAACCTAGCCTACCACGCTGTATATCTCTACACTCACCCTTCTATCCAAGGCCAGGAGTTGCTAAGGAAATCAGCCTTGCTAAAGTGCATCAGCCACAGCACAGGGAGAAACTTGAGACACACTTAGAAGGCATTGCTGGCAGAATCTGCTGTTGAAGAGAGGAGGATGAAAGGTAAGGAATTGAGGATGTCCTGAGACACAGAAAAGAGAGGAGGGAGAGTTGGCTTAGTTACTGTTCTGTTTCTACAAGACACCATGGTCAAGGTGACGTAGAAGGCAGAGTTTATTTGGGGCTTGCTTAGAGGGTTGGAATCCATGACTGCCGTGGTGGGGATCATGGCAATAGGCAGACAGACAGACATGGAGCTGGATCATAGCCCAGAGCTGAGATCTTGACATACAACCACGACGAGGACGGAGAGACGCCAGGAATGTCAGGGGCCTTTTGAAGCCTTAAAACCCACCCTCAGTGACACACCTTCTCTAACAAGGCCACACCTCCTGATCCTTCCAAAACAGATCCACCGATTGGTGGCTAAGCATATGAACTTATAGGGGGCATTGTCATGCCCCCTATAAATCACTACAGGGATGGAAAGGACATAGCAAGGAGAGAACAGGAGATTAGTTCCTAGGAGGTCCTTGGATTCTAAGTGTTTCTTTTTCATCTATTGACCTCAGTTTTATCTGTAAAACAATTTAAGTAAAGCCCCCAAGCTAGAGCCATATTGCTTTTTTCATAACGTTTAATGAGTAACAAACAGGTGCTCATCCAGTGAAGCATGAGAAAATGTACAATCACCACGGAGTATCAGGTGTGATGCACACCAACATCACAGAAAGTCAGACCCCACTGCACACCTCCTAACCAAACCACCATGCTGCAGAACTTAACACTGATGCTGGTTGGAGTGCAATGGGGGATGTCCCTCTCTCTCTCTATATGTGTGTGTGTCTTTTATTAGTTCATGAATAAAAAGTGTTTGGCCAATGAGGCAGGAAGATAGGTGGACCTAGGAGATGAGGAGAATTCTGGGAAAGGAAGGCAGGAGAGCCTTCTAGAGACAGTCGCCATGTAGACCACAAAGGAGGAACAGGTCCAGACATTCTCTGGTAAGATAAGACCACCTGGAAATACATTGGTTAATATAAATGGGTTAATAGTTAAGACAGAGATGGCCAATAAGAAGCCCTAGCCTTTGGCCAATAGTTTAATGATTAATATAAGTCTTTGTGTATTTATTTAGGGCTGAGAAGGGCGGCGGTACCTGAAGGGACGAGAACCTCCACAACAAGAGTGTTCTTTCTTTTCTTCTTTAGATGTTTTATTTGAGAAGTGAAGGTCAGTGCATGTGCCCATGTTTGTGTGTAGGCAGGTGCACGTGGGTGCAAGTGCGGGTGCCTGCAGAGGCCAGAGGAGTCAGACCTCTCTAGAGATGGAGTTACAGGCTGTTGTGAGATGCCTGATGTAGGTTCTGGGAATCTTGTATGTGCTCTTAACAACTGAATCACCTCCCTGCCCCTAGCTAGTGTATTTCTAAGTTAAATCATCATTCTGCTATTTTATTGCATCTTATGATTTAACAAAGCCTCCTACTTGTGTGTGTGTGTTCATGTGAGTGTATGCACAAACAGGTGCATGTGGTGTGTGTGTGTGTGTGTGTGTGTGTGTGTGTGTGTGTGTGTGTGTGTGTGTGCATGTGTGTGTGTGTGTGCATGTGTGGTGTGTGTGTGTGTGTGTGTGTGTGTGTGTGTGTGTGTGTTGTGTGTGTGTGTGTGTGTGTGTTGTGTGTGTGTGTGTGTGTGTGTGTGTGTGTGTGTGTGTGTGTGTGTGTGTGTGTGTGTGTGTTGTGTGTGTGTGTGTGTGTGTGTGTGTGTGTGTGTGTGTGTGCATGTGGAGGTCAGAGTTTGATGCTGGGTATTTTCCTTTATGACTCTCCACCTTACTTTTTTTTTTTAGTTTTTTAATCATTTTATTTTAAAACAATCTTTCTCATGCTACATACCAATCAATCTGTCCCCTCCTCATTCTCTTACACCTTACTTTTTAAAGACAGTGTCTCTTTCTGAACCTGGAACTCATTGATTTGGCAAGTGCAGCTGGCCATTGAAACTCAGGGACCCTGTCTCCACTGCCGGACAGACAGCACTACGACTACAAGACTGCCGCCACACTGCCTAGCTTTTTTGTGGGTGGTAAGGGTCCACTCATGTCTTCATGTAAGCATTTTATTGACCAAGCCACCTCCCTGACCTACTAACTATTATTCATATAATTTTTGGTAGGGTTTGCTGGAGTTGGAAAAAAAAAAAAAAACTCTGCATGCCATCCAATCTATCGCCACTGCAGTCCTGTGGGCGGGGACTGACGTTGATGGTGAGCTTCAGTGTGGACCATGCCAGGGCTCTTACCCTTCCTGTCACCTGGCATGCTTGCTTTCTGTCACTATGCAAGCCATCATGCATGCATTAGTTCTCTAGCCAAAGCACAATTCTTGAGAACCCACACCTCATCCCAAAGGCATGATCAGAAGTCACAAGGCTTGGACATCATGGCAGACATGTGATGAGGAGGCTCCTACAGTTACAGACACCCACAACAAAGGACAGAGAGATGGACCTAAGAAGTGTCTAGCACAAATGATACCTAGTAGAGTAGCCATGATGTGCCATGGGCCAAAACCCTTAACAGACATCATGGGCACAACTGAACTTTTAAAGGTAGAACCAGGAAGGCTTTTAGAGCAGTTTTAAGCTACCATGGAGGTTGGCATAATCTCAGACTTATCTTCAAGGATAATGACGGTCTAGTGATGAGAAATAAGACTGTACCACGTCTCTCCAGTTCCGTGTTGCTGAACCATGGCTCTTTAAGTACTGTCTATCACTTCAGATTAGTAGGTAGAGAAATGGGGGCTTTGTGGCTTTTTGGAGCCCGTTCCCTATTTCCTAGGGTGGGGTGCCTTGTTCAGCCTCGATGCAGCCGGGAGGGGCTTGGTCCTGCCTCAACTTGAGGTGCCAGGCTTGTTGACTCCCCATGGAAGGCCTTCCCTTTCTGAGGAGTGGTGGGAGGGTGGGGAGAGGAACAGGAGGAGGGGAGGGAGGGAGAACTGTGGTTGGTATGTAAAATGAATAAAAAAAGAAAGGAGAGCTTTTATCAAAAGAGTATTAATTAGCCATACCAAAACCAAAATAAAACAAACAAAAAAACAAAACAACAACAAACCATAGGGGACTTTTCTTAGCACCAGCCCAGTGGTAGGCTAGAGAGTCACCAATTACCTCATAGGTGGGTTTCCTCAGACCCATATTTAACAGCTTAAAAAAACACAACTGCTTTCTTGTAAAGTTTATTTATTATTTTTCATTGTTTGGAATTTCAAACATGGTGTCTTCGATGTGTTTGAATCAATGCACCCCCCATTCTCTCTTTTCCAACCTCTCCCGTTTCCACTCCCAACTGTTCCCTTCCAACTATCCGGCCTGGTTTGGTTTGGTTTTGTTTTTCCCACTGAGTCTCCTTAGTGCTGCTTGGTGAGGAGCCTCTCAGGGTTTGAATCGCTGAAGATAACTGGCTCCCCCTACCCCAGCACCTACCAACTGTCAATAGATCCTCAGACAAGAGTGGGGCTTCTGGAACCATCCCCCCTTCTACACTGGGATATGGGCTGGCTTGGCCTTTAAGGAAAAAATGAAACATGGTGGCCTCCTTGATCCCAACATCTTACACTTGCTTGGAGCACTTGAACATGTCAAGGTATTTCCTCTTCTAAAAGACTTGAACAGATACCCGGGCTCTTCTCCAAAACATGTTCCTGGCTGGAGCCCCTGTAACTTGCATTGTGTCTTATCAATGCATCGTATATCAACTAAATGAACTTCCTTTTTTTTTTTTTTTTTGGTTTTTTCGAGACAGGGTTTCTCTGTGGCTTTGGAGGCTGTCCTGGAACTAGCTCTTGTAGACCAGGCTGGTCTCGAACTCACAGAGATCCACCTGCCTCTGCCTCCCCCCGAGTGCTGGGATTAAAGGCGTTCCGCCACCACCGCCCGGCATGAACTTCCTTTTCTAAGAGTGATGATTTCCCCGTGATCTAAGAGTGAATCTGTTGGCCCACATCCACAGGGTGGGCTTTGCGTGCACTGGGGGTCGCTGCAGAGCCGCCATCTGTACAACTCATACCCCAGATCACAGTGCTGATCTGAGGATGCTTTCAATGTACCTTAGCATTTAGACTTTCTGGGGGAAAACGGAACACCATCACTGTTCTTTCCTTTACTCTGAGAGCAAGGGAGTAGAAGCTCAGAAGTACTGGTCAGTCACTCAGCTCTGTCCACTTTCCAAGCCCAGATCTTCAGCCTTTTGCTATCTCATCTCCACTAGTGACTCTCTGGCTTCCCGGTGGAACCTCTGCTATGAACTGTTCTCTGCTAGCCATCTAGGGGTAGGAATGAGCCAGGGCCAATCAGCATAGACCCTGGCCTAATTAGCATAGGGCTTAATCACCTCAGGTAGCCAATTACACTTTTATTATATGCAGCTGTTACATTTGAACTTCTCAAATTACTCATAGCTAAACAAGAGTAATAAAATGACGGCAGCAAAGGGAATGATGATGCCAATTTGTTGGCCTCAAGTTCAAGGGCAAAACAGAAGTATTTTGTAGGACAAAAACAGCTTTCGGTTGCTAGCACAGCTTAAACTAAGGAACATTTTCTAGGGAGACAGCTCTTAGTGCTGGAGGTCTCATGGGTGGGGATGCTGAGGATAGATGGGCCTCTTAGCCTCCTGCTGGTTTTTTTTTTTTTTCAGAAAACCTTGTGTTTATCAACACTTGCCAAAATGTTAGTGATTTTGACTAGCTATCATCTATGTAAGAATGTATGTATGTATGTATATATGTATGTATGTATCTATTATCTATCATCTCTCTGTCATCTATGTATCTATCATCTATCTATCTATTATCTATCTACAATCTCTCAATCTAATCCAGCTAGCTAGTCAATCATCTGCTTACCAATCATGTATCTATTAACCTAACCTGTCTCTCTCTAGATAGCATCCATCTAATCTACCATATAGCTCTCTATTAATCTAATCTATTATTTATCTAATCTATCACCTATAAAACTATTCTGTTTACTTTATTGTCTACCTCTCATCTATCTAATCTATCATATATTAATCTAATCTAGTTATCTACTCTATTATCTACCTATCTATTATATCCATCTATTAATCCAATTAGTTATTCTATTATCTATTTGTCATCTACTTATCATTTAAATCATCTAGCTACCTATGGATCTAATATAATCAGTATCTAGCTAATCTACTATCTATTAATGTAATCTAATTACCTACTCTACAATGTGTTTTGGCCTGTCCCATAATCTATCTAACCTGTCATCTATTTATCTGTGTTCCTATCCTATTCGTATACTATTTTCAAAGACATATCTGTCTGTCTGCTATCTATCAACCTATCTACTTATTTAATTCACATATGTATTTAAAAAGACAGAAAAATCATGATCTAATGGAACGTTCTGAGACCTTAAGGTTTCTAACCCTTTTAGGGTCTGATATTCAGCAACACAACATTACAAAAACTTTTAGGTTTGATATTCAATGACACCAAACAACTACAAGAATAAGACAAAAATAAATAAATCCTATCTGGTTGATTTAAATGAAAGGGGCCCATGCTGCTTGATCAGACCCTCTCTCCAGCCACCGTGAGATTCCTCTTGATCGAGAATTGAGTTTCTGGGCTATTTCTCAGAGAATGAAATAACAAAACACAGATAGCAAATTTTTAAAAAATTGTCACCAGGTATCCCTGTTGGACGTCCAAGTGACAGGGGCCAGAAACTCAGCCAGTAACTCCGCTTAAGCAGAGGCAGAACAAATACCCCTGCCTGGGAGGCCAAACGGAGCATTGTTTTAGTTCTGTGGGAGATAATGGCAATGGGATAGAACGTTGTCCCCGGTAATGGTCTCCTGCTGGTAGGGAAATGCTGAGGGAAAAACAAACAAGGGCTCCATGCTTCTTTTTCCAAGCAAAAGCTGTTGATCTGGGGCCTTGCCCCTCCTAGAGCTTCCATTCTCTTGTAGGTATCTTGCTTTGGGAGGTGCTCTGAGCTGCAGTGTCCCAGGACCAGAAGGGCTTAGGGTGCAGGCTGTAGGCACAGTGAGCTGCTTTTGAACTGCTGGCTTCAGAGTTAAGCTTCGGGGACCATTGTGGGTTTTACCAGCTTCCCACCAAAACACAATCGCAGCCTCTGGCTTTGCTCTTAGCCAGAACTCCCACTGCCATGGCCCATCCATTTTATACCATTAGCCATCAGACTCATCTGAATATGTATACATAAATATATATATATTCATAAAGTTCCTGCATTTTTACAACAGAAAGACCTGTATTTTATAGATTCCTGGAGAACAAAACCAGCGAGTCCTTCAAATCAACAAGTCGGCTCCTTTCAGCTTTC